>NC_042625.1:103244877-103407986 GCF_901001135.1 Rhinatrema bivittatum
CAATTTTTGAAACCCAAAATATTTTGACACCCCATTGTTTGACACCCCAATTTTTTGACACCCCAAAATTTTTAACACCCCAAATTTTTTGACACCCCATTTTTTTAAACCCCAAAATTATTTTACACCCCATTTTTTACACCCCTTTTTGACACCCCCAAAATTTTTTGGCACCCTAAATTTTTGATACCCCATAATTTTTTTACTCCCCAAATTTTTTGACACCCCATTTTTAACACCTCTTTTTTGACACCCCTTTTTTGACACCTTTTTTTGACACCCCTTTTATTGACACCACAAAATTTGTTGACACCCCAATTTTTTGACACCCCTTTGACACCCCAATATTTTTGACACCCCTTTTTTGACACCTTATTTTTACACCCCTTTTTTTTTACATCCCAAAATTTTTTGACTCCCCAATTTTTGAAACCCCAAAATTTTTTGACACCCCATTGTTTGACACCCCAATATTTTGACATCCCAAATTTTTTGACACCCCTTTTTTTACATCCCAAATTTTTTTGACACCCCAATTTTATGACACCCCTTTTTTGACACCCCAATTTTTTCTCACCACAAAATTGTTTGACACCCCAGTTTTTTGATACCTCAACATTTTTTTACACCCCATTTTTTACACCTTTTTTGACACCCTAATTTTTTTACACCCCAATTTTTTTGACAACCCATTTTTTAAAACCCCAAATTTTTTTACACCCCCTTTTTTGACACCACTTTTTTTGATACCCCAACATTTTTTACACCCCATTTTTTACAGTCCTTTTTTGACACCCCTTTTTTGACACCCTTTTTTTGACACCCCAATTATTTGACACCCCAACATTTTTTTGACACTCCATTTTTTTGACAACCCATTTTTTAAAACCCCCAAATTTTTTTACACCCAATTTTTTACTCCCCATTTTTACAACCCTTTTTTTACACCCCTTTTTTGACATCCCCAATTTTTTTGACACCCCAATTTTTGAAACCCAAAATATTTTGACACCCCATTGTTTGACACCCCAATTTTTTTGACACCCCAAAATTTTTAACACCCCAAATTTTTTGACACCCCATTTTTTAAAACCCCAAAATTATTTTACACCCCTATTTTTTACACCCCTTTTTGACATCTTTTTTTTGACACCCCAAAATTTTTTAGCATCCTAAATTTTTGATACCCATAAATTTTTTACTCCCCAAATTTTTTGACACCCCATATTTTACACCCCTTTTTTTGACACCCCTTTTTTGACATCCCAAAATATTTTAGCACCCCAAATTTTTTGACACCCCATTTTTTAAAACCCCAAAAATTTTTTACACCCAATTTTTTACTCCCCATTTTTTACAACCCTTTTTTTACACCCCTTTTTTGACATCCCCAATTTTTTGACACCCCAATTTTTGAAACCCAAAATATTTTGACACCCCATTGTTTGACACCCCAATTTTTTGACACCCCAAAAATTTTTAACACCCCGAATTTTTTGTCACCCCATTTTTTAAACCCCAAAATTATTTTACACCCCATTTTTTACACCCCTTTTTGACACCCTTTTTTTACACCCCAAAAGTTTTTGACACCTCAATTTTTGAAACCCCAAAATGTTTTGACACCCCATTGTTTGACACCCCAATATTTTGACACCCCTTTTATGACACCCCTTTTTTTGACACCCCAAAATTTTTGGACACCACATTTTTTTGACAACCCTTTTTTTGACACTCCCAAATTTTTTGACACCCCATTTTGACACCCCTTTTTTGATACCCCTTTTTTTTACATCCCAAATTTTTTGACACCCCTTTTTTGAGACCCCAATTTTTTGACACCCCTTTTTTGACACCACATTTTTTGACAACCCAAAATTTTTTTACATCCCAAATTTTTGATACCCCAAAATTGTTTGACACCCCATTTTTTGATACCCCAACTTTTTTTACACCCCATTTTTTACACCCCTTTTTTTGACACCCCAAATATTTGACACCCCAAAACTTTTTGACACCCACATTTTTTTGATACCCCCTTTTTTGAGACCCCCCATTTTTGACACCCAAATTTTTTGACACCACAAAATTTTTTGACACCCCAAATTTTTTTACCCCAACATTTTTTTACACCCCATTTTTTACACTCCTTTTTTGACATCCCAAAATGTTTTGAAAACCCAAATTTTTGATATCCCAAAATTGTTTGACACCCCATTTTTTGATACCCCAACATTTTTTTACACCCAATTTTTTACACCCCATTTTTGACACCCCTTTTTTTTGACATCCCAAATTTTTTTTAGACCCTAATTTTTTGATACCCCTTTTTTGAGACCCCCAATTTTTTGACACCCCCTTTTTTGACACCACATTTTTTTCACACCCCCAAAATTTTTTTTACATCCCATTTTTGACACCCTTTTTTTGACATCCCAAAATGTTTTGAGACCCCAATTTTTGACACCCCTTTTTTGACACCCCTTTTTTTGACATCCCAAAATTGTTTGAGACCCCAATATTTTGACACCCCTTTTTAGAGACCCCAATATTTTGACACCACATTTTATTGACAACCCAAAATTTTTTTACATCCCAAATTTTTGACACCCCCTTTTTTCAGACCCCCCAATTTTGACACCCAAATTTTTTGACACCCCAAATTTTTTGACACCCCATTTTTTAAAAACCCCAAATATTTTTACACCCCTTTTTTGACACCCCTATTTTGACTCCCCCATTTTTGACACCCCTGTTTTTGACATCCCAAAATGTTTTGACACCCCTAATTTTTGGTACCCCAAAATTGTTTGACACCCCATTTTTTGATACCCCAACATTTTTTTACACCCCATTTTTTACACTCCTTTTTTTGACACCCCTTTTTTTGACATCCCAAAATTGTTTGAGACCCCAATTTTTTGACACCCCTTTTTTGAGACCCCAATTTTTTGACACCCCTTTTTTGACACCACATTTTTTTGACAACCCAAAATTTTTTTACATCCCAAATTTTTGATACCCCAAAATTGTTTGACACCCCAAAACTTTTTGACACCCACATTTTTTGACACCCCCCTTTTTTTCAGACCCCCCATTTTTGACACCCAAATTTTTTGACACCCCAAATTTTTTGACACCCCATTTTTTTAAAACTCCCAAATATTTTTACACCCCTTTTTTGACACCCCTATTTTGACTCCCCCATTTTGACACCCTGTTTTTGACATCCCAAAATGTTTTGACACCCCTAATTTTTGGTACCCCAAAATTGTTTGACACCCCATTTTTTGATACCCCAACATTTTTTTACACCCCATTTTTTTACACTCCTTTTTTGACACCCCTTTTTTGACACCCCTTTTTTGACATCCCAAAATTTTTGAAACCCCAATTTTTTGACACCCCTTTTTTGACACCCCATTTTTTAAAATCCCAGAATTTTTTTACATCCCATTTTTGACACCCCTTTTTTGACATCCCAAAAATTTTTGACACCCCATTTTTGACACCCTTTTTTGACACCCCTTTTTTGACATCCCAAAATTTTTTGACACCCTAATTTTTTGACACCCCAAAATTATTTAACACCCCAAATTTTTTTACACCCCATTTTTGACACCCCTGTTTTTGACATCCCAAAATTTTTTGAGACCTTAATTTTTTGACACCCCTTTTTTTGAGACCCCCAATTTTTTGACACCCCTTTTTTGACACCCCAAAGTTTTTTTTACCCCAACATTTTTTTACACCCCATATTTTACACCCCTTGTTTTGACACCTATTTTGTTCACACCCTAAAAATTTTTTACATCCCATTTTTGACACCCCAAAAATTTGAGAACCCAATTTTTTGACACCCCTTCTTTGACACCACATTTTGTTCACACCCCAAAAATTTTTTATATCCCTTTTTTGACACCCCCTATTTTGAGATCCCCCATTCTTGACACCCCAATTTTTTGACACCCCAAATTTTTTTACATTCCATTTTTTACACCACTTTTTTTGACATCCCAAAATGTTTTGAAAACCCAAATTTTTGATACCCCAAAATTGTTTGATACCCCATTTTTTCATACCCCTTTTTTTGACACCCCTTTTTTTGACATCCCAAAATTGTTTGAGACCTCAATATTTTGACACCCTTTTTTTGAGACCCCAATATTTTGACACCACATTTTATTGACAACCCAAAATTTTTTTACATCCCAAATTTTGGTACCCCAAAATTGTTTGACACCCCATTTTTTGATACCCCAACATTTTTTTACACCCCATTTTTTACACTTTTTGACACCCCATTTTTGACACTCCTTTTTTGACACCCCTTTTTTGACACCCTTTTTTTTGACATCCCAAAATTGTTTGAGACCCCAATTTTTTGACACACCTTTTTTGAGACCCCAATTTTTTGACACCCCTTTTTTGACACCACATTTTTTTGACACCCCAAAATTTTTTTATATCCCATTTTTGACACTTTTTTTGACATCCCAAAATGTTTTGAGACCCCAAATTTTTCATACCCCAAAATTGTTTGACACCCCATTTTTTGATACCCCAACATTTTTTTACACCCCATTTTTTACACTCCTTCTTGACACCCCATTTTTTACACTCCTTTTTTGACACCCCCTTTTTTGACACCCTTTTTTTTGACATCCCAAAATTGTTTGAGACCCCAATTTTTTGACACCCCAAAATTTTTTTATATCCCATTTTTGACACTTTTTTTGACATCCCAAAATGTTTTGAGACCCCAAATTTTTCATACCCCAATATTGTTTGACACCCCAACATTTTTTTTACACCCCATTTTTTACACTCCTTTTTGACACCCCATTTTTTACACTCCTTTTTTGACACCCTTTTTTTTGACATCCCAAAATTGTTTGAGACCCCAATTTTTTGACACCCCTTTTTTGAGACCCCAATTTTTTGACACCCCTTTTTTGACACCACATTTTTTTCACACCCCAAAATTTTTTTACATCCCATTTTTGACACCCCTGTTTTTGACACCCCATTTTTTGACATCTCAAATTTTTTGAGACCCCAATTTTTGACAAACCTTTTTTGACACCACTTTTTTTTGACACCCCAATTATTTGGCACCCCAAAATGTTTTGCACCCCAAATTTTTTTACCCCCAACATTTTTTTACACCCCATTTTTTAAAACCCCAGATTTTTTTACATCCCATTTTGGACACCCCTTTTTATGACACCCCAAAATTTTTTGACACCCCTGTTTTTGACATCCTAAAATGTTTTGAGACCCCAGATTTTTCATACCCCAAAATTGTTTGACAGCCCATTTTTTGATACTTAACATTTTTTTACACCCCATTTTTTACACTCCTTTTTTGACACCCCTTTTTTGACATCCCAAATTTTTTGAAACCCCAATTTTTTGACACCCCTTTTTTTACACCCCTTTTTTGACATCCCAAAAATTTTTGACACCCCATTTTTTACACCCTTTTTTGACATCCCAAAATTTTTTGACACCCTAATTTTTTGACACCCCAAAATTATTTAACACCCCAAATTTTTTTACACCCCATTTTTGACACCCCTGTTTTTGACATCCCAAAATTTTTTGAGACCCTAATTTTTTGATACCCCTTTTTTGAGACCCCCAATTTTTTGACACCCCTTTTTCACACATTTTTTTCACACCCCCAAAATTTTTTTACATCCCATTTTTGACACCCTTTTTTTGACATCCCAAAATTTTTTGAGACCCCAATTTTTGACACCCCTTTTTTGACACCCCAAATTTTTTTACCCCAACATTTTTTTACACCCCATTTTTTACACCCCTTGTTTTGACACCTATTTTGTTCACACCCCAAAATTTTTTTACATCCCATTTTTTGACACCCCTTTTTTTGACACCCCCTATTTTGAGATCCCCCATTCTTGACACCCCAATTTTTTGACACCCCAAATTTTTTTACATCCCATTTTTTGACACCACTTTTTTTGACATCCCAAAATGTTTTGAAAACCCAAATTTTTGATACCCCAAAATTGTTTGACACCCCATTTTTTCATACCCCTTTTTTTGACACCCCTTTTTTTGACATCCCAAAATTGTTTGAGACCCCAATATTTTGACACCCTTTTTTTGAGACCCCAATATTTTGACACCACATTTTATTGACAACCCAAAATTTTTTTACATCCCAAATTTTGGTACCCCAAAATTGTTTGACACCCCATTTTTTGATACCCCAACATTTTTTTACACCCCATTTTTTACACCCCTTTTTTGGCACCCCTTTTTTTGACATCCAAAAATTGTTTGAGACCCCAATTTCTTGACACCCCTTTTTTGACGCCACATTTTTTGACAACCCAAAATTTTTTTACATCCCAAATTTTTGATACCTCAAAATTGTTTGACACCACATTTTTTGACACCCCAACATTTTTTGACACCCCATTTTTACACCCCTTTTTTGAGACCACAATTTTTTGACACCCCTTTTTTGACACCACAACATTTTTTTATATCCCATTTTTGACACTTTTTTTGACATCCTAAAATGTTTTGAGACCCCAGATTTTTCATACCCCAAAATTGTTTGACACCCCATTTTTTGATACCCCAACATTTTTTTACACCCCATTTTTTACACTCCTTCTTGACACCCCATTTTTTACACTCCTTTTTTGACACCCCTTTTTTGACACCCTTTTTTTTTGACATCCCAAAATTGTTTGAGACCCCAATTTTTTGACACCCCTTTTTTGAGACCCCAAAATTTTTTTATATCCCATTTTTGACACTTTTTTTGACATCCCAAAATGTTTTGAGACCCCAAATTTTTCATACCCCAAAATTGTTTGACACCCCATTTTTTGATACCCCAACATTTTTTTACACCCCATTTTTTACACTCCTTTTTGACACCCCATTTTTTACACTCCTTTTTTGACACCCCTTTTTTGACTCCCTTTTTTTTGACATCCCAAAATTGTTTGAGACCCCAATTTTTTGACACCCCTTTTTTGACACCACTTTTTTTGACACCCCAATTATTTGGCACCCCAAAATGTTTTGCACCCCAAATTTTTTTACCCCAACATTTTTTTACACCCCATTTTTTAAAACCCCAGATTTTTTTACATCCCATTTTGGACACCCCTTTTTATGACACCCCAAAATTTTTTGACACCCCTGTTTTTGACATCCTAAAATGTTTTGAGACCCCAGATTTTTCATACCCCAAAATTGTTTGACAGCCCATTTTTTGATACCCAACATTTTTTTACACCCCATTTTTTACACTCCTTTTTTGACACCCCTTTTTTGACATCCCAAATTTTTTGAAACCCCAATTTTTTGACACCCCTTTTTTTACACCCTTTTTTGACATCCCAAAATTTTTTGACACCCTAATTTTTTGACACCCCAAAATTATTTAACACCCCAAATTTTTTTACACCCCATTTTTGACACCCGTTTTTGACATCCCAAAATTTTTTGAGACCCTAATTTTTTGATACCCCTTTTTTGAGACCCCCAATTTTTTGACACCCCTTTTTCACACCACATTTTTTTCACACCCCCAACATTTTTTTACACCCCATTTTTTACACCCCTTTTTTGGCACCCCTTTTTTTGACATCCAAAAATTGTTTGAGACCCCAATTTTTTGACGCCACTTTTTTTGACAACCCAAAATTTTTTTACATCCCAAATTTTTGATACCTCAAAATTGTTTGACACCCCATTTTTTCATACCCCAACATTTTTTTACACCCCATTTTTTACACCCCTTTTTGGCACCCCTTTTTTTGACATCCAAAAATTGTTTGAGACCCCAATTTTTTGACGCCACTTTTTTTGACACCCCAACATTTTTTGACACCCCATTTTTTAGACCTTCTTTTGACACTCCAAATTTTTTACACCCCTTTTTTGACATCCCATAATTTGACACCCTAATTTTTTGACACTCCAAAATTTTGTAACACCAAATTTTTTGACATCCCATTTTTTAAAAGCCCAAAATTTTTTTACACCCCATTTTTGACACCCCTTTTTTTGACATCCCAATTTTGACACCCCATTGTTTGACACCCCAATTTTTTGACACCCCATTTTTGACACCCCAAAACTTTTTGACACCCCATTTTTGACACTCCCAAATTTTTTTCACCCCATTTTTGACACCCCTTTTTTTTGACATCCCAAATTTTTTGACTCCCATTTTTTTGACACCCAAATATTTTTGGAAACCCCACATATTTTTGACATCCCAAATTTTTGAGACCCCAAAATTTTTTTACTCCCCAAATTTTTTAACACCCCATTTTTTGACACACCCAAATTTTTTTCACCCCATTTTTGACACCCCTTTTTTGACACCCCAATTTTTGAAACCCCATAATTTTTTGACCCCCCCATTTTTGACCCCCCAATTTTGACACCCCTTTTTTGACGTCAAAATTTTTGACATCCTAATTTTTTGACACCTCAAAATTTTTTGACACCCCAAATTTTTGATACCCCAAAATTGTTTGACACCCCATTTTTTGATACCCCAAAATTTTTGGACACCCCATTTTTGGACACCCTAATATTTTTTTGACACCCCAATTCTTTGACACCCCAACATTTTTTGACCTTTTTGAAACCCCATTTTTTACACCTTTTTTGAGACACCCCAAAATCTTTTGACACCCCATTTTGACACCCTAATATATTTGACACCCCCATTTTTTGACACCCCCTTTTTTGACACCCTGAATTTGACACCCAAAAATATTTTGACACCCCAACATTTTTGACACCCCAACATTTTTTTACACCCCTTTTTTTGAAACCCCTTTCTATTCTGTGGAAAATGCTTCCTTCTGGGATCCCATTGAAGCCTGCTGGATATCTGAATGTACATCTTTCGCTCCTTCATTCTTTGTGGATGGTTTATAGTGTGGGTCTTCTATCATTTTGGTGGCCCTTCTTTGTACTGCCTCTTTCTTTTTTAGCTGTGGCCGACAGTTCAAGGTGGAGTCTCACCAGAGCCCTGTAGAGAGAGGCTATGCCTCTCTCTGCTGTCACAACTGCTTTGTCAGATCTACTGGTTATCTTGAAGTCATCAGAGACGACCACCTCTCAACCAGAAGTACTTGAAATGTGGCACCACATCAGGTATTGGAATTTATCATCAGCAGGTCTGTGTGTGTCGGAATTAATCATCAGAAAACTTGCAATCAATAAGTACGATTTTAATAGCAGAAAAAGTTATTTAAAAAAAAAAAAGCTTCAAAAGACAAAAAAAGCCATGATGTCAATGCTTATATTACGGCACAGAGTTTATAGTGTTCACATTTACCATGTACAAGGACCTCTTTAGGATGAAACAGTCCTTAAGCTAAGAGTGGTTTATAGGCCCACACTGTAGGTGTTTTTTCTGTAGTGGTCTCAAGACTCATATACATAGTCTTTTATACTGTATTCTAAGATACCTGGTTCTACTTCTGAAAACACTGCCTCTTAACCAGGTAAATTTTACACAGTAATATAGGCTCTTCCTGTTATATCAGTGTGCACCCAAGTTACAGTTGCTCCAACATCTGCTCACATGTTTTGGAAAGTTCTCCCAATTTAACTCGTGCATAATCTGCACAGTTCAAAGCCATCTGACAATCCTTCCGGGCAGAGTAACTCGAGCCTTCGTGTGGTTGTCCTGTGGCCACCTGTATGAAATACAACCATAACCACATTGTAGTGGAAGTATTTCCATGCACAACAGCACTCAGATACACACATGTAATCAAAGCACACATGCAGTTAGGTTTTTACTTATCAATATGCAAGATTACTGGGCATGTGCAGTGCTATACAGATCTGCATAAGAAAGTCTCTGATCTGTGGAGCTTATAATCTAGTCAAGATAAAGAAACAAAAATGAGGTATTGTTTATTTAATGTTTGTGTATTGCCTTACTGCTTTAAGAAATCACCCCAAGTGATTTACAATATTAAAAACTTATGAGTTAATAAAATAAACCAAACCAAAAATGTAAATAAAAAGATACAATAACTAAAATCACACAAATAAATACTCTCAACATTTAAGACAAAAGACTACTCAGTATTGTATATTACGAGCAAACACAATCAACAAGGTTATAATTAGGGAGAACCCGGGTTTTTAGGAAGGTCTGAAAAAATCCCATATGCCAGGTTATCTCCAATTTGGAGCCAGATACCCAATGGAAGAGATGCCAGGAGGTATCTATTGCTAGCTCCAAGGGTTGATTTGGGGAGGTAGGGTGAGCATAAGTGCTTGAAGATAGGGAGAGAAAATGGATAAATGAGTGTTGAAAGTGAAGGGGTAGCGGGAATGCTTGAAAAGCATGGGGAGGAGCCGGCTGTCGTGGTACATGTGGGCACCAACGACATAGGAAAATGTGGGAGGGAGGTTCTGGAAGCCAAATTTAGGCTCTTAGGTAGAAAGGTTAAATCCAGAACCTCCAGGGTAGCATTCTCTGAAATGCTCCCTGTTCCACGCGCAGGTCACCAGAGGCAGGCAGAGCTCCGGAGTCTCAATGTGTGGATGAGACGATGGTGCAAGGAAGAGGGATTCAGTTTTGTTAGGAACTGGGGAACCTTTTGGGGAAGGGGGAGTCTCTTCCAAAGGGATGGGCTCCACCTTAACCAGGGTGGAACCAGACTGCTGGCGCTAACCTTTAAAAAGGAGATAGAGCAGCTTTTAAACTAGAACAAAGGGGAAAGCCGACAGTCGCTCAGCAGTGCATGGTTCGGAGAGATGTATCTTTAAAGGATACTAATGATGCATTAGAATTAGGGCATCCCGACAGTGAGGTTCCAATAATAAGAAAAGTAGTCCAAGTGCCTGTAACTAAAAACTCACCTGAGCTAAAAAATTCTAACTTATCCCTATCAATTAAAAAGCAGAACGAAAATACAAACAAAAAATAAACTTTGAAATGTTTGTATGCTAATGCCAGAAGTCTAAGAAGTAAGATGGGAGAATTAGAATGTATAGCAGTGAATGATGACATAGACTTAATTGGCATCTCAGAGACATGGTGGAAAGAGGATAACCAATGGGACAGTGCTATACCGGGATACAAATTATATCGCAATGACAGAGAGGAGCACTCAGGAGGAGGTGTGGCGCTTTATGTCCAGGATGGCATAGAGTCCAACAGGATAAACATCCTGCATGAGACTAAATACAAAATTGAATCTTTATGGGTAGAAATCCCTTGTGTGTCGGGGAAGACTATAGTGATAGGGGTATACTACCGTCCACCTGGTCAAGATGGTGAGATGGACAGTGAAATGCTAAGAGAAATCAGGGAAGCTAACCAAATTGGTAGTGCGGTAATAATGGGAGACTTCAATTACCCCAATATTGACTGGGTAAATGTATCATCGGGTCACGCTAGAGAGATAACGTTCCTGGATGGAATAAATGATGGCTTTATGGAGCAATTGGTTCAGGAACCGACGAGAGAGGAAGCAATTTTAGATCTAATTCTCAGTGGAGCACAGGACTTGGTGAGAGAGGTAACGGTGGTGGGGCCGCTTGGCAATAGTGATCATAATATGATCAAATTTGATTTAATGACTGGAAGAGGAACAGTGTGCAAATCCAAGGCTCTCGTGCTAAACTTTCAAAAGGGAAACTTTGATAAAATGAGAAAAATTGTTAGAAAAAAAACTGAAAGGAGCAGCTACAAAAGTAAAAAATGTCCAAGAGGCGTGGTCATTGTTAAAAAATACCATTCTAGAAGCACAGTCCAGATATATTCCACACATTAAGAAAGGTGGAAAGAAGGCAAAACGATTACCGGCATGGTTAAAAGGGGAGGTGAAGGAAGCTATTTTAGCCAAAAGATCTTCATTCAAAAATTGGAAGAAAGATCCAACAGAAGAAAATAGGATAAAGCATAAACATTGGCAAGTTAAATGTAAGACATTGATAAGACAGGCTAAGAGAGAATTTGAAAAGAAGTTGGCCGTAGAGGCAAAAACTCACAGTAAAAGTTTTTAAAATATATCCGAAGCAGAAAGCCTGTGAGGGAGACAGTTGGACCGTTAGATGATCGAGGGGTTAAAGGGGCACTTAGAGAAGATAAGGCCATTGCGGAAAGATTACATGATTTCTTTGCTTCGGTGTTTACTGAAGAGGATGTTGGGGAGGTACCCGTAATGGAGAAGGTTTTCATGGGTAATGATTCAGATGGACTGAATCAAATCACGGTGAACCTAGAAGATGTGGTAGGCCTGATTGATAAACTGAAGAGTAATAAATCACCTGGACCGGATGGTATACACCCCAGAGTTCTGAAGGAACTAAAAAATGAAATTTCAGACCTATTAGTAAAAATTTGTAACCTATCATTAAAATCATCCATTGTACCTGAAGACTGGAGGATAGCAAATGTAACCCCAATATTTAAAAAGGGCTCCAGGGGCGATCCGGGAAACTACAGACCGGTTAGCCTGACTTCAGTGCCAGGAAAAATAGTGGAAAGTGTTCTAAACATCAAACTCACAGAACATATAGAAAGACATGGTTTAATGGAACAAAGTCAGCATGGCTTTACCAAAGGCAAGTCTTGCCTCACAAATCTGCTTCACTTTTTTGAAGGAGTTAATAAACATGTGGATAAAGGTGAACCGGTAGATATAGTATACTTGGATTTTCAGAAGGCGTTTGACAAAGTTCCTCATGAGAGGCTTCTAGGAAAAGTAAAAAGTCATGGGATAGGTGGCGATGTCCTTTCGTGGATTGCAAACTGGCTGAAAGACAGGAAACAGAGAGTAGGATTAAATGGGCAATTTTCTCAGTGGAAGGGAGTGGACAGTGGAGTGCCTCAGGGATCTGTATTGGGACCCTTACTTTTTAATATATTTATAAATGATCTGGAAAGAAATACGATGAGTGAGATAATCAAATTTGCAGATGACACAAAATTGTTCAGAGTAATTAAATTACAAGCAGATTGTGATAAATTGCAGAAAAACCTTGTGAGACTGGAAAATTGGGCATCAAAATGGCAGATGAAATTTAATGTGGATAAGTGCAAGGTGATGCATATAGGGAAAAATAACCCATGCTATAATTACACAATGTTGGGTTCCACATTAGGTGTTACAACCCAAGAAAGAGATCTAGGCATCATAGTGGATAACACATTGGAATCGTCGGTTCAATGTGCTGCGGCAGTCAAAAAAGCAAACAGAATGTTAGGAATTATTAGGAAGGGAATGGTGAATAAAACAGAAAATGTCATAATGCCTCTGTAACGCTCCATGGTGAGACCGCACCTTGAATACTGTGTACAATTCTGGTCGCCGCATCTCAAAAAAGATATAATTGCGATGGAGAAGGTACAGAGAAGGGCAACCAAAATGATAAAGGGGATGGAACAGCTCCCCTATGAGGAAAGACTAAAGAGGTTAGGACTTTTCAGCTTGGAGAAGAGACGGCTGAGGGGGGATATGATAGAGGTGTTTAAAATCATGAGAGGTCTAGAACGGGTAGATGTGAATCTGTTATTTACTCTTTCGGATAGTAGAAAGACTAGGGGGCACTCCATGAAGTTAGTATGGGGCACATTTAAAACTAATCAGAGAAAGTTCTTTTTTACTCAACGCACAATTAAACTCTGGAATTTGTTGCCAGAGGATATGGTTAGTGCAGTTAGTGTAGCTGTGTTTAAAAAAGGATTGGATACATTCTTGGAGGAGAAGTCCATTACCTGCTATTAAGTTCACTTAGAGAATAGCCACTGCCATTAGCAATGGTAACATGGGATAGACTTAGTGTTTGGGTACTTGCCAGGATCTTATGGCCTGGATTGGCCACTGTTGGAAACAGGAGGCTGGGCTTGATGGACCCTTGGTCTGACCCAGTATGGCATGTTCTTATGTTCTTAAAGGAAAAAGGAAGGAGATGGGAGGAATTGTTGAGAAAAAAGTACAAATAAAAGAAAATTAAAGAAAACTAAAATACATACAAATATGATGAAGGAATTAACAAACAAAGAACAAAAACAAAAAAATCCCTGGCTTCTAAACATTTTTACAGCCTGTGGCCAGAGGAGGAGCATGATGTACTACCTCACGGATGCAGTTCCAGGCACAAGACACAGAGTCAGGAATTAGTGATACGAACGACTTACCTGATGAACAGAGTTCACCAGAAAGGGTGTGGAGGGATATAAGAGGAAAGGTAATGAGGAGCTGCAGAGTCAATACATTTGTAAGTGAAGAGAAGCTTGAGCTGGATGTGAAAGTGGATGCAGAGCCAATGTACTGACTTGAAAAGAGAGATTATATGGTGGTAACAACATTCTCACAAGAAGAAATACTTACAGAGCAACCCTACGTATCTATCGTGAGCAAACCCTCAACGCAAAAAAAATACATGACCTGCAATTTAATGCAAACGCTCTCTTCACGTATGTAACACAAATGAGTCCCACCTGTAATAAAGACGCCCAAAGCAAAAGTGAGAACTTAGCCAAATACTTTCACGAGAAAATAGTTAAAATCATGACACAGTTCCCTGGCAATAATCCCCTGACCGGAACCATCTCACAAGATTCCTTTGCTATATTTAATGCCTTTGAACCCACCACGTCCCTAGAGATTCAAAATACCATTAAAAAAAAATGAAACCTGCCACACATCCAAGTGACACTATACCCAGCAAACATCTTCTCTCTATCCCAGAAATCAGAGCACCCCCAATTGCTAAAATTATCAATTGCTCATTAGCTTCTGGAGAAATCCCTAATATGCTTAAACAAGCTATCATCAAAGCCGATTCCTCTGACCTAACCAATTACAGACCCATTTCCAACCTTCCTTTCATAGCAAAAATCCTTGAAAAAATTGTAAACATGCAGCTTACTGAACACCTAGAAAAATGTGAAATTCTTTCACCATCGCAATTTGGTTTTCGTAAATTTATGAGCTCTGAAACTCTGCTCAACTCTCTAATCAACGCCATACTTACTGGGTTCGACAAGGGACAATCCTTCCTACTAGCCATGCTTGACATTTCCGCAGCCTTTGATACTATTAACCACAACATAGCTAACACCCCACTGCAATGGTTTGAAGCTTTCCTGCAAGGACGGCAATATAACGTCAATTTTGAAAACCATGAATCGCAACCATACAATATAAACCATGGAGTGCCACAAGGATCTGCCCTCTCCTCCACTCTTTTTAATATTTATATCCTCCCACTTTGTCACCTACTTACAGAACTTGGCCTCATGTACTTCATCTATGCGGATGACGTACAAATTGTTATCCCCATCACTGACTCCCTTAATGATGCCCTTAAAACATGGGATGCTGCCCTCACCGCCATTAGTAACCTCCTTACTAGCATCAATCTGGTCATTAACCCTGATAAAACAGAACTTATGGTCATTTCCCCACAGAATCCCAAAAACACTATTGCTGCCACTCACACCTCTTGACATCACTAACAATGTTAAAAACCTTGGAGTCACATTAGACAACCACCTTAATTTTAAAAAACATATCAACACCACCATTAAACATGGGTCCTTCAAACTACACACCCTAAAATAAACTAAGACCATTACTCTACCAACATGACTTCCGTACTGTACTGCAATCCCTCATTTTTTCAAAAGTCGACTATTGTAATGCCCTTCTCCTAGGCCTCCCCAAAACTACCATTCTACCATTACAAATGCTTCAGAATGCAGCAGCACGCATACTCACCAACACCAGAAAATCGGGACATATTACTCCCATACTCAGAGATCTGCACTGGCTCCCCATTGCGCAGAGAATCATGTTCAAAACCTTATCTCTAATACACAAGACCCTACACAATGAAAACATGACATGGTTCAATAATGATCTTTACTTCCACAAACACTCCAGAACCCCTAGAACACAACAAGCTGCCACCCTACACACCCCCACACATAAAACCACCACCCTCGAGTCAACTAGGAAGCATGCGATAACCATAGCTGGGCCGAGCTGTTGGAATAATTTGACACCGGAGTTACGGCAAGAAACATGCCCAATAAAATTTAAACAAAAACTGAAAACATGGCTTTTCCTCCAGGCTTATACTTAATCTATACGCTCTCCTCTCTCCCTTATCCCTACAGCTTTGCACACTAATTTACTGAAGAGTACAACCCTGGTTCTCTCTCACCACACCTAACTTTGTTTTGGTATCTATTCCTATCTTTGGATATAAGATTTCTACCCTAACTCTTCCTCCCCTACCTATCTTTTCTCTTTCCCAATTTTGTATTAAAAATTCATCCGATTTATTTATAGATTTATAAGTTCAGTAATATAACAATTTGCTTTGTACCACTATTTTATTTTTCCCTTTCTTTGTTCCTCCCCCCCGGTTATCAAGTTAATTGTAAAGCACTGTTGCAAATGTTCGTTTTATTTAGCACAGCTGCAATGTTTCTGTTGACTGTGAACCGATGTGAGGTTACTAAACAAATGTCGGTATATAAAAACTGCAAATAAATAAATAAAGGTGGGTAAAGGTGAGCCAGGTGATACAGTGTATCTGGATTTCCAGAAAGCATTTGACAAAGTCCTCCATGAGCGACATTTTAGGAAAGTAAAAAGTCATAGGATAGGGGGCAGTGTCCTACTGTGCATTACCAAATAGTTAAAAAGAGAAAACAGAGTAAGAATAAATGGTAAATTTTCCCAGTGAAGAAAGGTGAATTTTGGAGTGTCTCAGGAACCTATTATGGGACGGATGCTTTTTAATATATTTACAAATGACCAGGAAATGGGAACAAGTGAGGTGATCAAATTTGCTGATTACACAAAATTATTCAAAGTTGTTAAATCACAAGAGGATTGTAAGAAATTGCAAGAGGACATTGCAAAACTGCAAGACTGGGAATGAAAATGGCAAATGAAATTTAATGTGGACAAGTGCAAAGTGATGCATTTAGAGAAGAGTAACCTAAATTATAGCTACAAAATGCAAGGTTCCACATTAGGAGTCACCACGCAGGAAAAGGATCTTGGCGTCACCACATCTCAAGAAAGATATCGCAGAATTAGAAGAGGTACAGAGAAGGGTGACCAAGATGATAAAGGGGATGGAACAGCTCCCCTATGGGACTCTTCAGCTTGGAGAGATATGATAGAGGTCTAAACAATAATGAGTGGAGTGGAAGAAGTAAACGTTAATCAGTTTACTCTTTCAAAAAGTACAAAGAACAGGGGACACACAATGAAGTTACTGAGTAATACATTTAAAACTAATAAGAGAAAATTGTTAGGATTCGTGGACCCTTGAGCCGCCTGTGACAGATGTTGGCCAACTGTGGGAAGGAGCACCGTGGAGGTCAGAGCCTGGAGGCGGCACCACATAGGAGACCAGAAGAATCTTCACCCCAGGAGGAGCCCGTGAGGACCTGAGCCGCTTGGACTTGGGGCAAGAAGCTGAAGAGGAGTCCCGGAATCGTGGGGGAGGAGGAACCGAGGCCAGGAGGCCTACAGGAGTTTCACCACTGGAAGCCCACAGTCCCCCCGGGAGGAGCCCGTGAGGACCTGAGCCGCTTGGACTTAGACGGGACCTCCTGAAGAAGCGGATCCGGATACCTGGGGTGAGCCGAAGTCAGAAGCCAACTACTAACTCTGGGAAGAGTGAACCTCGTTGCAACGCCAGGAGTGGAGCCAGTTACAGTGTTAAATACCCTGGGAGCATCTCACGTTACCTCAGGGCAGTGCTTCATTCTCCTGGCCCCTTTAAATGTAGAGCCCCTGTGCGCGTGCGCCGAGGCCAGCCACAGAGTATCGGTGGCATCTCCCTCGAGGAGGGAGCATCGCGGGCAGGAGCCAGGTAGGCTTGTAGAGGCCGAAAAGACGCCACAGCGGCCCGAACCGTCCCCGAAGTAGGTGGAGAGACCAGGGCACGGCCCGGGACCGCAACAAAAATATTTTTTTACTCAATGCAGAATTAAACTCTGGACTTCACTGCTAGAGGAAGTGGTGAAAGCTATTAATGTAGCTGCATTTAAAAAAGGTTTAGACAAATTCATGGAGAAAAAGCCATTAACCATTATTAAGCTGGAGTTGCGGAAATCCACTGCTTATTCTTGGGATAAGCAGCTTGGAATCTCTCTACCCCTTAGGATCCTGCCAAGTACTTGGGAGCTGGATTGGCCACTGCTGGAAACAGGATACTGAGCTTAATGGACCTTTGGTCTGACCCAGTACGGCAAGCCTTATTTTCTTATGTAAGATATTTTTATTTTATTTATGTCATAGAGATGAAGATTTTCCAGTGCAATCTATTCAGAGATAGTTCAGTGGGAGACCACTGAGAAGCAGATTACAGTAGCCTGTGGGAGGTGATGTGAGAGTAGATAAGAGTTTTGGTACTATGTTGACAAAAGAAGAGCAGATTCTGGAACGATATAGAGAAAAATGCATGTTTTACCAGTGTTTTGGATGTGTGCACAAATTGAGAAAGAAGAATCCGAGTTTTCCAGTAAGGATGGATGGCATTCTGGGTGCATTTTGAGACAGTTAGGAGTACTGACTATCAGTCCAAGAGATGTTAAGATGTTATGTGACTAACTGTATTTTCATTTTTATGTATGTTTTCATTGTGATCATAAAATGTTCACCTTGTAAATTTAAGAGCTTTAGCAGTTTTACCAGTTTCCAAAGATTGAAGCTCTTTCCCAGTAGCCTCTAAAATTCTTAGTGTTCGGGGTGAGCAATTTTGCTTGTATAGGCATTACCGGGCCTGAATTTTAACAAGAAGGCCTTCAATTTGTTTTTTCTGTTTGTTGCAACGGAAACTGGCAAAGCCTATTATCCTTACAGGCTTCCCAACGCAGAATAGGGTCATAATCAGTTTCAGGATTAGGAGTACCGTATTTCCCCCGAAAATAAGACCTAACCTAGCATGATTTTTCAGGATGCTTGTAATATAAGCCCTACCCCAAAAATAAGCCCCAGTTAGGATAGTTAGCCAGACGGAATCATTTAGTATGTCTGTTGCAACACATGACGGACGTATTGAATTGTAAAATAATAATATTAATATTTAAGTAAATATAAATAAATATTGACATTAATACTTAAATAAATGATAATATAAATTACAAGTAAGTATTTGTAAATACCCAAATGGGCACCTTTAGACGAGGTAAACTCCCACACACACACACACACAAGATCTCACCCAGGCAACCATTCACACCCACACACACCAGCTCTCACCGCCAAACCTCTTCTTCCTTCACTGCAGGGATGGGCTCCAGTTCCACCATGGCTTTACTCTGGTGGGCCTTCTTTTTTGCTGCCACGGGGATGGGCTCTGTGGCGGCCTTGCTTCGTCGGGATTCGACACTGCCATTCCTCCCATTCCACCCCTGGGCTATGTGATGCCTGCCTCACTGGCCAATCAAAGGCTTCCTCCTCCTTCCTACTCCCACTGGCAGGTAGAAGGCTTCTGATAAGCAGAATGAAGAAGTCTTCCCATTGGGCAGTGGGGGCAAGAAGAAAGGATGCTTCCCACTGGCCCGCGGGATCTGGAAAAAGGGAGATTTTTGTATATGAATAAATGTAGATTGTTGTTCATGAAAAAAATAAAACATCCCCTGAAAATAAGCCCTAATGCGTCTTTTGGAACAAAAATTAATATAAGACCCAGTCTTATTTTAGGGGAAATACGGTATGTATCTCAGCCTTCTCAAAGGAGTGTAGGGAGACAAAAGCCAAAGCCCCAATAAGTTACGACTACTTTGAATATCCGCAGCCAAGCAGTTGGGAGAAGTATACAGACCAGCTGTAATGTCGCCATACATGTACACAGAAGAATATAAAGGTTTCTATAGAACTTGCCAGCCTTTTCATTATAACATCACATCTTTATGCCTTCCAGAGTCCCGCACAGTAGGATTTTCAGCTTACCCCAGGTCAAGCAAAGAGGCTGATCCAGTCCTAGTTTTGCCCTGTTGTATACACTGATTTGTAGTTCTGAATATTTAAATCAGTGATTCCCAAACCTGTGCTGGGGGCCCCCGACCAGTCAGGATATCTGCAATGAATATGAATAAGAAATCTGTATGCAATGGTGGCAGAGTATTGCAATTTCTCTCAGGCATATTCATTGCAGATATCCTGACTATTCAACTGGTCGGGGAGCCCCCAGCACAGGTTTAGGTATTACTGATTTAAGGAAAATCAATAGGACGTTCACAACTGCACTTCCATGCAATGAGAGAAAACAGTGGACCTGGAATGAGCTGGCAACCTCACCGCAGGGCTCAACTGCAGAAAGTGCTACCTCTCACCTGAGTCAGGTAGCGAATCTGGCTGGACAGCTCCGATTCCACCTTTTGCACAGAAGCCGCAAACTGTGCTGCCTGACGATCCAGCAAACGCTCGTTGGGTTTCTCCTTCGAGAGCTCGAGCGTCACATTCCCTGCCCACAAAAACACATGTTTAGCAGAGAAGGGTCCGAAGCACGGAGAAAAGGGCAGAAGTCGCAGGTAATAGACTAGGAGTAGGAGGTCACTGGCGTGAATGCAGAGGACAGGGATCATAGGCAGGAAGAAACTTAAGAGGTCGGGGGGGCGGGCAGCGGTTATAGACAGAGGAGGCCTCGGGAGGAACTCAGGGGCTGGAAGGCAGGGATGGTTAAGAGGTCGCACTTCCGGGACTGAGGAAGGAGAGACCATGAGGTCCGTTACCGGCGCTTTGCAGCACGGCCGCGATCTCCTTCTCGATCTCCTCCAGGGTTCGCAACCGCTCACTCGCCAATCCGTGCGTCGCCATCTTGAACTGCAGAGGCTCACGGACCGGAAGTGACGCGCACTGCGTGTCGCAATTCGTGACGGACGGAGGGCAAACTGGCGCCAGGCAGAATTGTCAGATTGAGCTACTTGCCATCCCCTCAATAGTGCAGGGAAAATATTTTTGTGCGGATTGGGTTAGTTTTTGGTTGGGCAGCTGACTGCTGGTAGCAACCCTCTGTCTGAGGCGCAGGGTGATGACTCATCGACAGCATCAGCCAATCAGAGTAGACCGGAAGAGCCGGGAAGTAGAAAACAGCAGCCCGGAGGTAAAGTTCTTCGCGCCGCCTTTGTAGTTTACATAGGATTTGCCATAGTAGTTCAATAACCAAACTTGGCAAGCTTTCTCCTTTCACTCTCTGAAGCCTCACTTCCCCGCTTTACCTTGCTGAGAACTCCTAACCCAGCTGATGCGCTTTTTTTTTTTTGCTTGCTTGAGGATTAGCTTCCTGGGAAAAGGGGAAATAAAGTAGCACTGTAGAAGAGGTGGAGGACAAGAAGGGGGGGGTAAAAAGGGGGTTCAAGGGAAGAGAGGATGTTGAATACCACAAAAAGAGTGCACATACAGAAGGTCGAGTGTGGCAATGCTGGTGCACTGTTAAGGGTGGAGGCAGGAAGGAAAGACTGGCGAGGGGCAAAGAAGAGTGGGAAGCAGACGGATGGGGTGATTTGGTAGGCGGAGAGAGGATAAAGAGTGATGGAGCAGGGCTGCTGGTAGCTTTTTTGCTACTCTTTGGGAACAATGACTGTTTCTCTCTTCTACCTACGATTCATTCAGTCTCTTTCCCGGCTCTGGAAAGAAAAAAAAAAGCCCAGATCTTTCCAGCGATCTACACTTTAAAAAAAAGGTCTTGGCTTATTGGAAAAATATTGATTGTCTATATTTTACTGTTGTTGTACTGCTATGTCAATTAGATCCGTCTTTAAGGACTTCCTGTCAGAATTTATTTTCTACTTTTAATGTATTCCAGTTTATTTTTTATATTTTTGAATTATGCTGTCTTTTCTTCAGTTGCATTTGTAATGCTGTTGTAAAGAATATTTTTTAAAAACATGATACTGCCAACCTATGATTGGAGGGAAGGGGCACAAAATTTCTTCTCTCTCATATACATACATATTCATTTTCTCACTCACACCCATTCTCTTACAGATATGCTCTTGCACCTAAACACATTCCTTCTCTCATTTACTCACATGCTTTCTTCCTCTCTCTAATTTTAATAAAATGTGGTATATCAGCAAATCTCAAACATGCTTTCTTCACTCTCTCTCCCTCACTCTTGCACTTACACGCTCTGTCATTCACAGACACACAGGCACCACAGGATGAGATTCATTGTTATACTGCTTCCTATTTACCTGCTGCACCTCTTCCTCATTTCTGTTAGAATACTGCAGTAGAGCAAGAAGTCTGACCCACACTTCATCTTCTCTCCCTCCCACACACACACCCAGGCTCTCTCTCACACCCACATACTGTAAGGGCTTCCCCTTCTCTTTGGACCGTGGCAGGATGGAGTCTGCCATGGCCCCATTGAGCCCCTTATTGGGCTGCAGTGACCCTGCCTGGCCTCTCTTTGGACTCCAGCAGGAAGAGCTCCACCGCCACTGGGCCTCCTTTCTGGCTGTGGGCTGGGTGATACTGGCAATACTTATGGTAGGAATCTGATGCCGGATGGGTGGAGCAATCAGATAGGAGTTAGCAATCTGTAATGAATCTGTATTGCAGGCTCTTGAAGAGGGAGGAGCTAGCATTCTTGTTCGGAATGCTCTATGTAGAGCTGGGAGTAGCAATCTGTAATTCTGATATAGTAGTGGGTGGATCCCTGGGCCTGTGGCAGATGACCACTCCCCCGGGAGGATATCCCAAGAGGGACCACAGGCTAGACTTGAGTATGGAGACAGACACACATTAGTTCTTTTATTAAACAGGTTTTTGAAACCACCAGAGGTGGCAGTAGTGAGCTGATATGCCATGCCGGGCGGTAGTCCCTCAGGTACTGGAACAGCGATCCAGGATGGCTGAGCTGTTGAGAAACCGTAGAAAGTGAGTAGGCAGAGTTCATAAACAGAACTAGATGACAAAACTCACATAAAGTCTCAAGGAAGCTCAAGAGCTGGAAAGGTTTAGGCCCTCGAGGAGCGAGTACCTGGTTCCAGGGAAAGCTCTGAGAGAGCGATGGTAACTCACAATTATTTGTAGCAGCGATTGCTTCCAGGCAGTAGAGAATCTTCAGAGTGTTCAGGAACATGGGCCCTCGAGGAGCGAGTACAGGTTCCTATCTGCAATCTGAAATAAAGAAAAGAGAGCGAGGCCCCTGAGGAGTGGGTACCTCTGGTAAGTCCGAGGAGGCAGAGTAGCTTGGATAACCAAAGCAAGTCCTTAGTGAATCCTCATGGCGAATCCTTGCTAACTCAGTTTGTTAGCAATATCAGAGACCTTTAAATATTGGAAGCAGATGACATCATTTCAAGGGGACACACCTGAGGTTTGCGCTCTTGCTGGTACTTCAATCAGAGCGCGCGCCCTAAGTCTTCAGGCAACATGGCGGATCTGCAATGTCGAGCCAGTCCGGGGACGCCGGAGGGAGACGGCATGGAGACGCCGCGGCAGCCAGCCGTCCATCAGACCCGGAGGGAGTCACCACAAAGGTAAAGCAGGCGGAGTGAGGGCGTCGAGCAGCGACGGTTGCAACAACTTAGTGCACTTTTCAGCTCACAGAACACTAAATGACTACCCAGCTCACAAGAACAGCTTTGCTTTTAACCGTGTGTACTTCGGGGAAGGAAAAATACACAGATAAATTGCATTTTTAACTCTGCATCATTTTCAGTGAAGAATTACCCCATAAAAGCAGGTGGAAATGTTCATGGATACTTTGTACCTGTTTTTGCTTTGAAACCTACTGCACTGTCTTTGGGTACCTTGTCCCAGTGCAGTTTGATTTCACAGAAAAAAATACAAATTATAATAATGTGTTTATGTGAGCATGCATTTATTTCATTCATTTGTTCAGTTTTAAGAAAGATTTATTATAAATTTCACAGACCCCCCCCCCCCCCACACACACACACACACACACACACACCAGGAGGTGACCTCTCTTCGGTAATTTGAAATACAGTAATCCTGTGTGTACCTCTCAGCTCTCTTACATTGTTCCCCTCCTCTGTGTATGCATTTACATTATTCCCTTCCTCTGTATATGTACCCCTCAATTGTTTCATTGTTCCCTTCCTCTGTGTACCCCTCTGCTCTCTTACACTCTTCCCTTCCTGTGTGTCTATCTCTTATCACTGTTCCCTTCCTCTGTGTGTACCTCTCAGCTCTAATCCTGTTAAGAAAATAAGAACATGCCACACTGGGTCAGACCAAGGGTTGATCAAGCCCAGCATCCTGTTTCTACCAGTGGCCAAGGCAGGCTACAAGTATCTAGCAAGTACCCAAAAACTAAGAAGATCCCATGCTACTGATGCAATTAATTTTCTAAGTCAACTTAATTAATAGCAGGTTATGGACTTCTCCTCCAAGAACTTATCCAAACTTTTTTAAACCCAGTTACACTAACTGCACTAACTTCATCCCCTGGCAACAAATTCCA
Source organism: Rhinatrema bivittatum (assembly GCF_901001135.1). NCBI lineage: Eukaryota > Metazoa > Chordata > Amphibia > Gymnophiona > Rhinatrematidae > Rhinatrema > Rhinatrema bivittatum. Next base: position 103,269,337 of record NC_042625.1, read on the forward strand.
GAGTTTAATTGCGCGTTGAGTGAAAAATAATTTTTTCCAATTAGTTTTAAATGTGCCACATGCTAACTTCATGGAGTGCACCTTAGTCCTTCTATTATCTGAAAGAGTAAATAACCAATTCACATTTGAGAATCATGAGAGGTCTCATTCTAGACCTCTCATGATCTTAAAGACCTCTATCATATGCCCCCCTCAGCCGTCTCTTCTCCAAGCTGAACAACCCTAACCTCTTAGTCTTTCCTCATAGGGGAGCAGTTCCATCCCCTTTATCATTTTGGTCACCCTTCTCTGTACCTTCTCCATCTCAACTATATCTTTTTTGAGATGCGGCGACCAGAATTGTACACAGTATTCAAGGTGCGGTCTCACCATGGAGCGATACAGAGGCATTATGACATTTTCCGTTTTATTCACCATTCCCTTTCTAATAATTCCTAACATTCTGTTTGATGCAGCACACTGAACTGACTATTTCAAAATATTATCCACTATGATGCCTAGATCTTTTTCCTGGGTGGTAGCTCCTAATATAGAACCTAACCGTGTAACTGCAGCAAGGGTTATTTTTCCCTATATGCAACACCTTGCATATGTCCACATTAAATTTCATCTGCCATTTGGTTGCCCAATCTTCCAGTTTCGCAAGGTCCTCCTGCAATGTATCCCAATCTGCTTGTGATTTACCTACTCTGAATAATTTTGTATCATCCGCAAATTTGATTACCTCACTCGTCATATTCCTTTCCAGATCATTTATATATATATTGAAAAGCACTGGTCCAAGTACAGATCCCTGAGGCACTCCACTGTTTACCCTTTTCCACTGAGAAAATTGACCATTTAATCCTACTCTCTGTTTCCTGTCTTTTAGCCAGTTTGTAATCCATGAAAGGACATCGCCTCCTATCCCATGAGTTTTTAGTTTTCTTAGAAGCCTTTCATGAGGAACTTTGTCAAATGCCTTCTGAAAATCCAAATACTCAACATCTATTGGTTCACCTTTTTCCACATGTTTATTAGCCCCTTCAAAAAAGTGAAGCAGATTTGTGAGGCAAGACTTCCCTTGGGTAAATCCATGTTGACTGTGCTCCATTAAACCATGTCTTTCTATATGCTCTGTGATTTTTATCTTTAGAATAGTTTCCACTATTTTTCCCAGCACTGAAGTCCGGTACACTGCTCTATAGTTTCCCGGATCGCCCCTAGAGCCCTTTTCAAATATTGGGGTTACATTGGCCACCCTCCAGTCTTCACGTACAATGGATGATTTTAATGATAGGTTACAAATTTTAACATCTGACGCAAATAAGAAATCAAGTGTTTTCCATAGCAGGTGCAAAACTCTGGAATTTTCTGCCTCAGGCGTTGCGTATTTTACCAGATGGAAAGAGATTAAAAAATGAATTAAAAACATGGCTGTTCAGGAGCACATATAATTTAACTTAGAGACATCAGACTATACAGACCCACAAAAACAAGAAGGACAAAAGATATTAATTGAACCTTGAAGAATAAATCAAATGATAGAATGCAAGATACTCAAAACAACTCACTGACTAAGACGTGAAAACCATAACTTCGCATTTTCATTATCCAAATTCTCTTCCTTTTGAACTAGATCAAAGTTAATATGTACTAGAAAATTGAATTTTCCTGTACATGCCTGGATCAGTCCATATACCTGGGTTTTGCCTCCCCTCCAGCAGATGGAGACAGAGAAGTTTTTCAAAACAACCCTGCCATATATACCAAGGTGCTACCCCCAGTCCCTCAGTCTTACTCTGTCTCCAGCAGATGGCCGAGGTGCAAAACCCACAGTCTCTTCTGATTTAAAAAAAAAAAAAAAAAGAGTTAGCAAATTAGGGGCTTGTTTTCCTTTATTTGTTAAAAAAAAATACTAAAAACAGAAAGAAGACTAAGGAAGCTCGTAGAGAAGGCCAGTCAGTCTCCCAGGGGGTTGGTCAGGTCCTGAGGGGACCATCCTCCCTGGTCGAGGCAGCTGCTGAAAAGGGTCGAGGGCCCTGTCACGTTGGATTAGCAGCACTGGGATGATACCGGGGAGCCCGGCTCACTCACCCCAGCAGGAGCAGGAGCTGACCAGAACCAAGGACAGCGTGTGGGCAGGTTTTAGTTACTTTTTTTAAATTATTATTATTTATTTATTGGTTTATCATCATACAGACATAGTAATTTTACATTCAATATAACATTGATGCAACTGCTCTTTCCAACAAAAGCTAATAGTGAACTGAAATATAACATCATGTGAAAATTAAATTGTTGGAATAAACTATTAGTTCGTTTAAGTTCTATAGGAGTGTTAATACACACATCTGAGACCAATAGGCAGGAAATACAAAGGAGAAAATACAAAGATAACTTTACATTGAAGGTACCATTTAGCAGCTATTATTACTTTACTTTTGCCTTACACCTTAGGTTGCTACTGGGGAGGAGGTGGCAGGCTCTCTAGCCACCACAAATTGGCTTAGATGGTCAATCTGGGAAAAACAAAAGGATTCATGTCCACGTTTAATTATACATTGACATGGGTATTTCAAGAGAAAAGAAAAACCCAAAGCTATTTCTCTGGGTCTCCAAAGCAAAAATTCTCGTCTTTTACTACACGTGATTGGAGCAAGATCTGGGAAGATTTTTACATCCTGTCCCATATATGAGACTGGAAATTTCTGAAAGTAAAGCTTCATCAGTTTACTAATATCGGTGGTAGTTATGAATGAAACTATTAAGGTGTTTCTATCAATCACCTGTAAGGTGGAATCTTCTAGAAAACTAGTAAGATTTGCAGGGATGGATACAGGCAAATCTGAGGTTCTTTTCTTAACGAAAAAACAAGAATTAACAGAAGGTAAATCATTTTCAGGAAAACCTAATACCTCAGTCAAAAATCTTTAAAAAAAAAAACCAAAAATAGTTTCACCTACTATTTTTGGAAAGTTTACAATCCTTACATTCAGTTTCCTAACATTATTTTCAAGCAATTCTAACCGCTTAGAACAAACAAGCTGATCTTTTATCATCATATTACTCACTGATTGCACAGATTTAATATTCCTCTCAGTTTCCTCCAGTCTAGTAGTAACCCCAATTACTTGTCTCTGAATACCCGAAAGTTGTTGCTGTAAATTACAGGAGACAAGAGTCTATTTTACCTTCCAGCCTGTTCACAGTGGCATTCAGGCCACTCACCAGGTCCCATATAGCTCCTAATGTGACCGTCTCAGGCCTTGATATTAATGGCTGTACATCCTTGGGTGTTTCAGGTTGGAGGGATCTTTGTTGTAGGCCTACAGCAAACTCTGAGGCCTCCTCTGTTGCAGGACTTAAATCCTCAACACCTCTCACACCTGAAGTCAGTACGGAGCTTGCTCCCTCCAAGGCAATCTTTCGCTCTGCCACTTCGGTAGGCGAAATTGCCGCTTCTCCATCTGTCCCTCGCTGGACTGGAGGCGGACGGTGATCAGGACTGAGGGAAGCCTCTTCCTGGGAGGCCACTCGTTCTCCTTCCAAGGGGCCTCCAAAGGATTCACCGGGACCCTCCTTCTCTAACTGCATCATAAAACGATCTATCTCCAATTGCAAAAGGGGGGGTAGGGGTTCTGAGGGAAAAACCCTCACCTTCCCCTTTCTCTTGGCTGGCATAGCACGAAATTTATATTAGAAAACAATGATATTGAGAGAGTCAAAAGTTTTAAGTTGGTACCTGTTATTCCCCAAGGCCTCAGTAGTTGAGTCCAATGCGTAGAGCCTCTCCCTTCTAGGCCGTCTCAGTCCGTCCTAGTCCGGACTAAGCCGGACAAAGCCGTGCGCACCCCTTAGGTGCGCACGGCTTTGGCGGCACGCCGGCGGCTGCGGGGCGCCGCTGACGCAGTGGTCTTATTGTGCGTCTGTCTGGCTCCTCCCACTCCGGTCCGACCTCTCTGGCGATGTCCCAGGCCTGCTCCAGGGGCTCAGCGCGTTGGCCTCCCTGGCTTGGCTCACTTCCGCGCAGATCTTTTGTGCGTCTGTCTGGCTCCTCCCACTCCGGTCCGACCTCTCTGGCGATGTCCCGGGCCTGCTCCAGGGGCTCAGCGTGTTGGCCTCCCTTGGTTTTAGTTACTTAAAAAAAAAAAATAATAATTTTCAACTTTTGCCGCACCAGCTCTCCGGTACTTTCACTTGCCCACCCCTCCCCCCCCCCCCCCCCCGAACTGCGCCGCCGTCTTTATTACTTTTTCGCCAGGATTGGTAGCGTGTTTGGTCTCTTTAGTTTTCCTGGGTCTGATCATGCCTCGGGGCTCCTCCTGCCGCGCGTGCGCTTCTGAGCTCCCTGCTCGCAATGCGGTGAAGGACCCTCTGTTTCTCCTTGGGAGGGTCGGATTCGGGCCCGGACGGGTGGTTCAGAGTCAGCTGAGCCATTCCTGATGAGCGCGGGAACGGCAGCCATTTTGGGATCGCTGCAGGCAATCGTGCGGAACATGCGGGGGGAGGGGATTTTACCCCCTTTGCTATCTCCAAAGCACATGCCTTGGGGGGGGGGGTGCTCCTACAGCTCCAGCCGCTCCTTTAGCTGAGGATACTCCAGAGGGGGCTGCAGATTCCTCATCTGATTCCTCCTTTTCTTCCGAATTCGTGCTGCTGATGGGAGAAGGCAGGCTGCGGAGGAGATTTTGTTCCCCGTCACACAAAAGGTCCCGATGACGCTCTGGATCCAGAGGGGAGGCTGTGTGCGGGGGCCAGTTGAGACGGACATGGACTCTTCTTCTCCAGGGACCCCAGATGCTCAGTCCCAGCCCCCGGGGGGGGTAGACAGAGACCCTGACCCCCAGCCCAATTTAAACCGGGGAGTTCAAGTTCTGGAAGGAGATGATCCAAACGTGGTTCGTCTCTTTAAGAAAGAGGAGTTGAATCCGCTTATCCCGGTCATTCTGGGGGAGTTAGGATTTGAAGCCCCGCAGGCGGAGTCTCGGTTGGGGGCGATGGATCCGGTATTACTGGGTCTCAGGGGTCCTGCAGTTTCTTTTCCTTTCTATTTCTCAGTGGGTCCTCACCTTGATAAGTCAAGGTTATGCTTTACATTTTATACGGCGTCATCGGGACAAGTTCCTGATCTCTCCCTGCGCGTACCAAGAAAAACGAGAGGCTGTACAAGGCACGCTCCAGCGCCTTCTGGACTTGGGGGCTATAATGTAGGTTCCGTCTGCGGAACTACGCAGGGGATGCTACTCCATTTACTTCATAGTCCCAAAAAAGAAAGTAACTTTCTGCCCAATCTTGGATCTCAAAAGAGTCAACCGATATCTTCGAGTACCGCGTTTCCGGATGGAGACTCTTCGGTCCGTCATCGCCTCTGTACGTCAAGGAAAGTTCCTAGCGTCTCTGATCTCATGGAAGCGTATCTCCATATCGGCATCCGTTCATCTCACCAGAGGTTTCTCAGATTCTGCATTCTGGGAAAACACTATCAGTTTTGGGCTTTGCCGTTTGGACTTGCCACCACTCCCAGAACATTCACCAAGGTAATGGTGGTGGTGGCAGCTCAACTCCGGAGGAAGGGCTTCCCAGTGCATCCCTACCTGGACGATTGGCTGATTCGGGCGAAGTCCGAGGCTCTGTGTCAGGCGGCTATCAGCCGGGTGCTACAGCTCTTGCGATCACTCGGCTGGGTGGTCAGCCTTGCCAAGAGTCGTCTAATCCCTTCGCAGTCTCTGTAGTTCCTGGGAACCCTGTTCGACACGGCATGGGGGAGAGTCTTCCTCACCACTGAACGGGTAGTTAAGCTTCAGGGACAGGTGAGGGACTAGTTGTCCATGCGGATGCCCAGGGTGAAAGATTACTTGAGAGTCTTGGGATCCATGATGTCCACTTTGGAATTGGTACCCTGGGCCTTCGCTCATATGCGTCCCTTACAATCAGCATTGCTGTCCCGCTGGAACCCGTTGTCAGAACAGTTTCTTCTACCGCTTCCGCTTACAGGCTCCGCAAGAGTCAGTCTCGACTGGTGGCTTGTCTCGGCACATCTGGAGCGTGGAGTTCCCCGGTCATGCCCAACTGGACGGTCGTCACCACGGATGCCAATCTCTCCGGCTGGGGAGCGGTTTGTCTGGGAAAGTCGGTGCAGGGGCAGTGGTCCAGAGAACAATCTTAGTGGTCAATCAACCATCTGGAGACCAGAGCCGTGGCTCTTGCATTGGAGGCTTTCCTCCCGCTTCTTCGGGGGAAGTCGGTCCTTGTCTTGTCAGATAATGCAACCACGGAGGCCTTTATCAATCGCCAAGGAGGAACCAAGAGTCGTCTGGTGACGACGGAGCCACAACAGTTGATGGTCTGGGCAGAACAGCATCTCGTCAGCATTGCAGCTTCTCACATTGCCGGGGTGGACAACGTACAGGCAGACTTCCTTAGTCGCCACCATCTCGATCCCGGACAGTGGGAGTTGGCCGACGAGGCTTTTCAGCTCATCTGCGAGCGGTGGGGCACGCCATGCATGGATCTGATCGCCACATTCCAGAATGCCAAGGCTCCATGGTTCTACAGTCGGCGCAGAGAGACAGGAGCCGAGGGGGGTCGATGTCCTGGTACTTCCCTGGCCGACAGACATTTTGCTGTACGTGTTTCCTCCCTAGCCGCTGATAGGAAAGGTGATCCGACGAATAGAGCTCCATCTGGCGGAGGTGATTCTAGTGGCTCCGGAGTGGCTGTGGTGTCCCAGGTTTGCAGATGTGCTCAATCTGGCCACCGCGGAACCTCTCAGGTTTCGGGAGTCCACAGCTCTTCTTCATCAAGGCCCCGTCTGTTTGGAAGAGGCAGATTGCTTCTGTCTAGCGGCATGGCTTTTGAGAGGCAATGGTTGAAGAATAAAGGTTATTCAGACGCGGTGGTGGCCACATTGTTGAGATTACGAAAACTGTCTACTTCCCGAGTGTATGTCAGAGTCTGGAAAGTTTTTGAAGCCTGGTTTGTGGATCGCTTGGTGGATCCGATGTGGGCGTCGGTCTCGGACATTCTAGGCTTCCTTCAGACCGGTCTTTCTAAGGGTCTCTCTTGTAGTTCCCTATGGGTACAGATGGCGGTGCTCAGTTGTCTCCGAGGTAAGGTCCAGGGGGTGGCGTTGGCGTTGCACCCTGATGTGATGCGTTTTCTTAGAGGGGAAAAGCATTTACGTCCTCCGCAACGCCATCCGTGTCCTTCCTGGAATCTCAATTTGGTACTTTCGTCCATGTGTGCGCCGCCTTTTGAGCCTCTAAAGTGGATGACGCTGAAGGATCTCATGCTGAAGGTGGTGTTCCTGGTCGCCATCTCATTGGCCTGTCGGGTGTCTGAATTGAAGGCCTCGTCATACAGGGAGCCTTTCTTGCGGATTTCAGATTCAGAGGTGTCCTTGCGGACAGTTCCCTCCTTTCTCCCAAAGGTGGTGTCTTCTTTTCACTTGAATCAGACGATTGAGCTTCCCTTTTTCTCAGAGGTGGACCTCTCGGATCCGGTAGCAAAGGATTTATGGAAAGTGGATGTCCACAGGGCTGTGATCCATTATCTAGAGGTAACAAATCCTTTCCGTGTCTCTTACCATCTCTTTGTGTTGTGGAGTGGTCCAAAAAAGGGTAGTATGGCCTCCAAGACGACGATAGCTCGCTGGCTGAAGGAAGCTATCGGTTCCGTGTATTTGCTGCGTGGTAAGACGATACCGAATGTCATCAGGTCTCGCCCAAGAAATTTGCAGGGCGGCTACTTGGAAATCCTTGCACTCTTTAGCTAGGCATTACAGATTGGATGTTCAAGCTTCCGATTCCAGGGGATTTGGAGAAGGGGTGCTCCGTGCGGGCCTCTCCAGCTCCCACCCTCGGTAAGTTGGCTCTGGTATGTCCCAGGTGTCTGGACTGATCCGGGTATGTACAGGGAAAGGAAAATTAGTTTGTTACCTGATAATTTTCATTCCTGTAGTACCACAGATCAGTCCAGAGCTCCGCCCTATAGCTGTGTACACTTAAGTAACGGAGAGTCCGTTCGTATAAAGTTTTTTTGTCTGGTTGTTTACCATGCATTAAGAACATAAGAACATAAGAAAATGCCATACTGGGTCAGACCAAGCGTCCATCAAGCCCAGCCTCCTGCTTCCAACAGTGGCCAATCCAGGCCACAAGAACCTGGCAAGTACCCAAAAACTAAGTCTATTCCATGTTACCATTGCTAATGGCAGTGGCTATTCTCTAGGTGAACTTAATAGCAGGTAATGGACTTCTCCTCCAAGAACTTATCCAATCCTTTTTTAAACACAGCTATACTAACTGCACTAACCACATCCTCTGGCAACAAATTCCAGAGTTTAATTGTGCGTTGAGTAAAAAAGAACTTTCTCCGATTAGTTTTAAATGTGCCCCATGCTAACTTCATGGAGTGCCCCCTAGTCTTTCTACTATCCGAAAGAGTAAATAACCGATTCACATCTACTCGTTCTAGACCTCTCATGATTTTAAACACCTCTATCATATCCTCCCTCAGTCGTCTCTTCTCCAAGCTGAAAAGTCCTAACCTCTTTAGTCTTTCCTCATAGGGGAGTTGTTCCATACCCCTTATCATTTTGGTAGCCCTTTTCTGTACCTTCTATGAGTTCTGTTCTATGAGTTCTCTTCCCGGTTCTGTTCTATGAGTTCTGTTCCCGGTTGGGGTTTTCAATGAGCCTTATGTTAGGTGTGGAATTGGGTTTTATTCCATTCTGCTTTGACATTACGTAGGACTGAGGGACTGTGGGTAGCACCTTGGTATATATGGCAGGGTTGTTTTGAAAAACTTCTCTGTCTCCATCTGCTGGAGGGGAGGCAAAACCCAGGTATCTGGACTGATCTGTGGTACTACAGGAATGAAAATTATCAGGTAAGAAACTAATTTTCCTTTGATAGATCTGATATATAAATGCCTGCCTTTGCATACCACCTCTGTAACCAATCCATATTTGTCTGTTAATTGTGTTATATTTATGAATGTCACTTTGTGAACCATTGTGATCTATAAATGGAACGACTGTATATAAAAATGTCTAAATAAATAAATACATTAGCAACATGCTATGAATGGAATGTACATCTTACAGAATCCATACATTCTTGCCCTATTTGTAGGCCACTTTGGGCCACCTTAGTGATCCCCCCATGCACATCCTTACCTACCCCTGCTACCCACATTCTACTTACCCCACATGGGTAGGACGTTCCTTTGTTAAAGGCACAACACACCATGCCAGCTTGTTTCTCCAGAGGTTCCTCCAGACACCTGTATTGGAGCAGAAGTCCTGCTCATACTTGACCACCAGGGAAGCTAGGCAGGCAATGTCCTTGGTGATGAAGTTAGGCTGCCTAGTTGGTCGTGGCATTTTCTGTGTACGTGTACATGAAGAACCAGAAGTTCTAAGCTCGCAGAAGCATTCATGTCCTCGTGCATAGTATGTGAAAACATACACAAATGTATACAAATGTGCCTGTGCAACTGGCATCTTACAATTATAAATACTTTGTATTTTATGCATGCATTTGTACGCATCATATAAAATACATGTGAATGCACGTGTGCCCACATATGTGCCTCCGTGTGAATAGCCCATTATTCTGGATACATGCTAAACAGCCTTAGTGTGCACATTAACTTATAGTGTATAGACACAAATAGGCATTGCTATAATACAATCATACTGTACATTCCTATTTAAGAATGCTTTTACATCCACATTTTTTTCTGAAATTGTTGTTCAAAGAAAAAATGCTATTGAATGCTAAAGTGGAAAATATTGTATCCCCCAGAGCTTTAAAAAAACAAACTGTGAATAAATGCAACTTATTTTTCTGAAGAACTCAGCAGCACTTCCACTGAGCAGATTTTAATAGAAATTCATTACTTTTCTTCACTAATTGACTATTTCTGACCATACTGTGCAATCAGTTTAGTAGTTTTCTCATAATCATTTAATGATGTTTATGGTTAGAAGAATTGTTCAACTCTATAAAAGAATTTGCAAAATTAGTGTAGTCATGATTTTCATTTATATGAATTCATTTCTTAAATTTACTATCAATAGAAAAAGAGTACATTTGTGTGTACATGTGACAGTGCTGTATAGAATTCCTGTAATGAGTACTTTTGTGTGTAGAAAACATTAAAGGTTTTTAATACAAGAAACAGAGAGAGTGCTATTTTTATAATCCACTCTGTTATTTTTAATGTTTGCTACATTTATCTGCATATGAAGAAAGGAAGATTTTATACATTCTGCTCTTTAGCTTAGAAAAGTTCTAGGGAGAAAGAATTTCTATTTCTTTTGGTTGGTTTTATTAAAGGTTATTTTGGGGAAATTTTTCAGACTCCCTGGGCTGCCTTCAAACCCACAGGCTCACTTTCAGGAGAAACTCCCCCCACACTACAGTGTCTGTATTCGATGACTTATAAGTTATCCAGCTAAACGCTAACTTTTGAATATTTCCACCATTTATCTGGGTAACATTTAGCCAATAGCATAGGATAATTCTGGGGAAGATTTAAGTTACACAGACAAGTTATCTGGCTAACTCTCGTTGTGCCAAATAAACTTATCTGGCTAATTTTAAAATAGTGTCAAAAATAAGGAGAAACCACACTACGTAATATTATTAAATCAAACCCAACAAAACAACAGTGTCAATACTAAAAACGTTTAAAACACAATTTTTTTTTTTAAATAGCTTTTTTTTATATATATGAAGGCATCAAACCTGGAGCTTCACCAAGAATTTCTTAAGTGAAGAACTCTATCCCATGTTATGGAACTAAAAAATGAAATTTCAGACCTGTTAGTAAAAATTTGTAACCTATCATTAAAATCATCCATTGTACCTGAAGACTGGAGGGTAGCTAATGTAACCCCAATATTTAAAAAGGGCTCCAGGGGCGATCCGGGAAACTACAGACCGGTTAGCCTGACTTCAGTGCCAGGAAAAATAGTGGAAAGTGTTCTAAACATCAAAATCACAGAACATATAGAAAGACATGGTTTAATGGAACAAAGTCAGCATGGCTTTCCCAAGGCAAGTCTTGCCTCACAAATCTGCTTCACTTTTTTGAAGGAGTTAATAAACATGTGGATAAAGGTGAACCGGTAGATGTAGTGTACTTGGATTTTCAGAAGGCATTTGATAAAGTTCCTCATGAGAGGCTTCTAGGAAAAATAAAAAGTCATGGGATAGGTGGCGATGTCCTTTCGTGGATTGCAAACTGGCTAAAAGACAGGAAACAGAGAGTAGGATTAAATGGACAATTTTCTCAATGGAAGCGAGTGGGCAGTGGAATGCCTCAGGGATCTGTATTTGGGACCCTTACTTTTCAATATATTTATAAATGATCTGGAAAGAAATACGACAAGTGAGGTAATCAAATTTGCGGATGATACAAAACTGTTCAGAGTAGTTAAATCAAGTGCAGATTGTTATAAATTTCAGGAAGACCTTGTGAGGCTGGAAAATTGGGCATCAAAATGGCAGATGAAATTTAATGTGGATAAGTGCAAGGTGATGCATATAGGGAAAAATAACCCATGCTATAGTTACACAATGTTAGGTTCCATATTAGGTGCTTCTACCCAAGAAAGAGATCTAGGCGTCATAGTGGATAACACATTGAAATCGTCAGCTCAGTGTGCTGCGGCAGTCAAAAAAGCAAACAGAATGTTAGGAATTATTAGAAAGGGAATGGTGAATAAAACGGAAAATGTCATAATGCCTCTGTATCACTCCATGGTGAAGACCGCACCTTGAATACTGTGTACAATTCTGGTCGCCGCATCTCAAAAAAGATATAATTGCGATGGAGAAGGTACAGAGAAGGGCGACCAAAATGATAAAGGGCATGGAACAGCTCCCTATGAGGAAAGACTAAAGAGGTTAGGACTTTTCAGCTTGGAGAAGAGATGGCTGAGGGGGGCTATGATAGAGGTGTTTAAAATAATGAGAGGTCTAGAACGGGTAGATGTGAATCGGTTATTTACTCTTTTGGATAATAGAAAGCCTAGGGGGCACTCCATGAAGTTAGCATGTGGCGCATTTAAAACTAATCGGAGAAAGTTCTTTTTCACTCAACGCACAATTAAACTCTGGAATTTGTTGCCAGAGGATGTCGTTAGTGCAGTTAGTATAGCTGTCTTTAAAAAAGGATTCTTGGAAGAGAAGTCCATTACCTGCTATTAATTAAGTTGACTTAGATAATAACCACCGGTATTACTAGCAATGGTAACATGGAATAGACTTAGTTTTTGGGTACTTGCCATGTTCTTATGACCTGGATTGGCCACTGTTGGAAACAGGATGCTGGGCTTGATGGACCCTTGGTCTGACCCAGTATGGCATGTTTTTATGTTCTTAAATGCCAGTCTTTTATGATTTTTCAAAATAAATGCAAAAATTTAACTCACAAAAATATTTGAAAAACGTCTAAAAAAAAAAAAATTCTTTATTAAAGAATGTCACTTCTAAAGTCAATAGAATTCACACTAATGCCCAATCCTTCATTCTCAGTTTGATGCTCATGTCAGTCAACAAAAGATTTCTTAACTTCTGCAGAGATTCCAACGTGACTTTAATGTGCAACGAATCCAATAATTAAAGAATGTGTTTACAGGGTAGCAAGTCCCAACATCGATGTTTCGAAATGGATCTTCATCAGGAGACCTGTACCAAGGAATGACAAAAGTAAGAATGAATGTGAAAACCTTTATATAACAAAACATTCAAAAAAGGCGACATCGATCACATGGTTTATGTTGTCCAATAATGGGGCATTTTGTCACAGACATCAAACATACATATTGAAATGAGCTGTAAAGAAGTCCACAAGGGCACATAATTCCAATTACGGAATCACTTCACAAAACATTGGTCTTCTGGAACTCCTGCCTACAAGCCATCAACAACCTTCTGACAAGCCTCAATTTGATTCTCAATCAAAACAAGAAAGAGTATCTACTCATTACCCAAGATGGAAACCACCCACTACCCATTACAAACCTCGCCTCCCAACTAATCCTATCCCCCCAAGTCAGAAACTTGGGAGTCATCCTAGATAACCAAATGAATTACAGATCCTTCATCAACAACACCGTAAAGGATGGATTTTACAAACTACAAGTCTTAAAAAGATTGAGACCCCTCCTTCACTTTCAAGATTTCCGATCAGTTTTACAAGCAATCATTCTCACTAAAATTGACTATTGCAATTCACTGCTACTCGGCCTCCCCGCTAACTCCACAAAACCTTTACAGATGTTGCAAAACGCTACAGCAAGGATTCTAACCAAAACAAACAAAAGTGACCATATAACACCCATTTTAAAGAACCTACATTGGCTACCTATCAAATTCAGAATTCTTTTCAAAGCCCTCTCATCAATCCACAAAGCAATAAATAACATCACCCCACTCAAACTCATGATCCCACTTCAACCTCGCACTTCAGCCAGACCGGTGAGACAATCTACAGGCCCCACCGATCAAGACAGCATTAAGTAAAAGAGCTTTCTCCACTGCCGGTCCTAAACTTTGGAACTCTCTTCCATCAGACCTCAGACTAGTACAATGCCCAACTACATTTAAAAAAAGACTAAAGACCTGGTTGTTCAACCAAGCTTTCTCATAACTTCAGTAGCTTATTAGAACTCCAACCAATGAATCCTCTCATTGGTAACCCCTCCAAGAGAACGTGCTATCTATTTATCTCTATGCAGTCAAATCTTATAAACCTTGTCCTACTCTTAACATCTGTCTTAACTACAGCCTACATTATGCTCCTTAATTATTTTATTCTACGTTGTTATTCCCAGTTATTTGTATCCAAGTTCGAATCATCCTGTTTCTTGTAAGACAACTCCTTGTCATGGTTATTGTTTTGAATGTAAACCGACTTGATTAGTAATTCTGTTACTGGAAAATCGGTATATAAAAATGCTAAATAAATAAATAATGAAATATATTACAGCCATAGATGTACAGTAAAATGTATAATGCAATAGAACAGGCTGTCAGGAAAAAATAATGTAGCACCAATAATGGCTTGATGACACATGGCACACATTCAGTCACATTTAACAAAACCCATGTTATTAACATTCAAAGAATGTGAGAGAGAAATCGCATCATTAGTGATGTATGACCGCACTAAATAATCTTACAAATTTCTGGCACACTTGAATTCAAACATCAGTGGAGTTTTAAATACCGGATGTACGGGAGGGACAGGACAACATTGTAAGGTGATATGATGAATAGCATTGGCTTGAGCAGAAAAACAAACTACACATAATAATCTATCAATTGGTTCCCATGCTTTAGGTAATAACAGCAGATCTTGATTTGTGAAGAAGCCATGCTTTTAGGCTTTTTTTTTTAAACAAGATATAGGATAACATCTCTCCAAAAAATTAGAAGCCATCAATGTTGCTTGATGTTTATAATCAGTAGTTGTTGAACATAATCTCCAAAGTCTGAGAAACTGATTCATTGGTAAGTTAACTTTTAAATGGTGCGGGTGACAACTCTCAAATAAAAAGTAACGTATTATGATCAGTGGATTTTTAAAATATGGAAAATGAAAACTGTCCTTCAGATAAACTGATGTTAATATCCAAAAAAGATATGGTACGGAACTGCATCTGGTAAGTAAACTGCAAACTGAGATCACGTCCATTCAATGAATGGAAAAAGTATTTTAAGGAATCAGCTGACCCAGTCCAAAGGATAAGCACCTCATCTATATAGCACCGCTATAACAATACATGGCGTGCAAAAGGGTGATCGGAAAGAAAGATTTTTTTCAAAGTTTGCCACATACAAGTTTGCAACTGTGGGAGCCATGGCGGGTCCTTTAATTTGTAAGAAAAACTTGTCTCAAAAAGGAAAATAATTCTTTGTTAATGCATGTTCAGGTAGATGACAAATCCAGTAGAGACATTGTTCCAAAGCTTCCCGAATGATGTGTAACACCTTGTCCTGTGGTATGTTAGTGTTCAAAAAACAGATAATAGCTATAACCAAAACAGTATGTAAAGGTACACTCTCTAAATTTTGCAAATCAATGATAATATGGCTTGAAGTTTTGACAAATGATGGAGCTAATGATACAAATGGACTTAAGCAATTTTCAAGAAGTATGGAGAGAGGTTTGAGCAAAGAACCATTCAAAGAAATAATAGGCTGACCAGGAGGATTCATTAAATTTTTATGAATCATGGCAAACAAATTACTGGAATCACAGGATACCGCTCTGTAATTTTTCAAATGAAACCATAGTTAAGTTTGACGAACAGGATAATCACATGTGTATTTTGGGAAGTAAATTACCTACTCTTAATGCCACTAAAACATCAGTACAAAAACACAGCCCGACCCTTTAAAATTAGTTTTCTAGTATCCCCCCCCGGCACCGGCCGTCCATTGCTCCTACCATGTGAAAGAGGCCGGCCAATGGCACGGATACCCTGTCACATGCTAAGGGCAAAGGGCCATCGGCTCCATTTTGTTTACTGGCAGCCGACGGCCCAAGAGCAGGAGAACGCTCCAGGGCCCCCCACTGGACCACCAGGTACTTAAACATTTTGGGAGGGGGTTGGAGTGGTCCGGAGGGTGGGGGGATACTAAAAAACTAATTTTAAAGGGTCGGGCTGTGTTTTTGGGTTATCGGCTCGGCACAGCCGATTTAAAAAAAAGGAAAAAAAAAATTTCCCGATAGTCCATGAAACGCCGCGCATGTCAGCAAAAACGTCTTGGCGTGTCACAGGTTAGCCATCACTGGTATAGGTGAAGGTCCAGTTGGGTCTCCATTTCATCTGCATCTGCCTCCCAATGATGAGGACCTATAGGGGACTCCCTCCTATAGGTGGCACCAACTTTGTCTCGGCTCTGGAGTCCACTCCCGCAACAGTATAAACGGAGATTTTGAAAATGAAATCTGCACACACCCTTTACCTGCCATGACCTAAGCTCACTCCCTCTTTCCATGGGTAAATGTATACATGAGAAGCTTGGGGGTGAGCTCCAAGGTGGTGGCCTGGATTACAAACTAGCTGACGGATAGAAGGCAACGTGCGATGGTAAATGGAACCTATTCTGAAGAGAGAACGGTGTTAAGCAGAGTGCCACAAGGATCAGTGTTGGGACCGGTGCTGTTCAATATCTTTGTAAGCAACATTGCAGAAGGGATAGAAGGTTATTTAAGATAGAAGTTATTTAAGAAGCTTGAAGAGTCGTCGAACATATGGCAGCTGGGATTCAATGCCAAGAAGTGCAGAGTCAAGCATATGGGGTGTGTTAATCCAAAAGAATTGTATGTGATGGGGGGTGAAGGGTTGTTGTGCAAGCGAGGGACCTTGGGGTGATAGTGTTTAGCGATCTGAAGATGATTAAGCAATGTGACAAGGCAATAGCTAAAGCCAGAAGAATGCTGGGCTGCATAGAGAGAGGAATAACCAGTAAGAAAATGGAGGTGATAATCCACTTATACAGGTCCGTAGTAGGCCTCACCTGGATTATTGCGTTCAGTTCTGGTGCCCGTATCTCAAAAGGGACAGAGACAGGATGGAGGCGGTCCAAAGAAGGGCAACAAAAATGGTGGAGGATCTCCATCAAATGACTTATGAGGAGAGGTTGAAGGACCTAAATATGTATATCCTGGAGGAGAGGAGGAGCAGGGGAGATAGGATACAGACCTTCAGATACCAGAAAGGTTTTAATGATGCACAATCGACAAATCTTCTTCATTTGAAAAAAATCAGTAAAACTAGGGGTCACGAATTGAAACTCCAGGGAGGACGACTCAGAACCAATGTCAGGAAATATTTCTTCACAGAAAGGGTGGTGGATGCCTAGAATGCCCTTCCGGAGGAGGTGGTGAAGACAAAAATGGTGAAGGATTTCAAAGGGGCATGGGATAAACACTGTGGATCCCTAAAGGCTAGAGGATGGGAATGAGGAAAAGAGTGCATGGGAGTAATTTGCTGGTGTGGTGGTTACTGCCCTTAACCAATAAGCCTTCATACTGTTGATGCAACTCCATCATTGTTCTCTGCTTTAACAGCAGGGAGAATAGAGGAAAAGGGGAATTGGTTTCAGACAGCAACCAACAAAGACATGAATTTTACAGTCTGGGAAAACAAATAAGCATGAAGATGATGCAAATCCAACATTGTTCTCTGCTTCAATGGCAAGAGATAATGGGGAATTGGACTCAGACAGTAACCAACAAGGGTCTTGACTTTGGCTGTTTGGAAATTAAGTATGGGGGTGACTTTTATGGTGTGTCTAATGCTACCATAAGCTTGCTGGGCAGACTAGATGGATCTTTTGGTCCTTTTCTGCCATTGTTTCTATGTTTCTACAGCATATACACTTTTATACATTCTGAGGAGAAGCAATTTTAAGGGATATTTTTATGTGGCTAAACATTGTCCTATGCTTTATTTAGTCTTTGGGATCAGCAGGACTTCAGCCATCTTGCCGCCTTCTCTCAATTACAGTCATGATATAACCCAAAATGCACCTCCCTCAGTGGTGTCAAAGTGCTGTGTTCTCTGAGATATTCATGAGAAAGCACTACTAGTAGGAGCAGTTCTTTTTCTTATCAAGCTATTTCAAAATAAATGTGGCAGAAGTAACCATTTCACTGAAACAATCCTCAGTTCAACCAGTGTTTTTGGGCTCTGGAGGCAAAAATTTCAAGCTTCAGAAATTGTTGAATAAGAACTGTTATAAAAGGTGATGTTGCAGAGATATTTGTGGTAATGAAAAAAAAAATAGTTTAGGAGCCACCATAGATGCTTCATTAAAACCTTCTCTCTGCTTTTAATTCAATGCTCAGATCTCTCCTTCTCAGAACTGAAATTTTTCCAGAAAGTCTGTGGTTGTAGCCACATGGCTCCTATTATAATCAGTAGGAGCAATATTTTTTCTTCATAGGACAAATAGGAAACTTACCTGGAAATCCCTGTCATTTTAGACTATCATATGATCTTAGAAGAAAATCTTGCTGTCAAATGTTAAATTACCTATACCCCCCTCCTCTCCTCAATTATTTAATCCCTCCTGTCACTTAAGTCATATCTGAATGCCTGCCATGTTATTGGGAACATTGTTACCATGTTATAATGGTACCATGTTATAATGTAATATAGTTATATTTTACCTTGTTACTGTTACCATGTTATAATGTAATTTAGTTCTAGTCTTAATCTACCATGTTATAATGTAAAATAGGGCGGTCCCCGGCCTATCTCTAAGTTTCCTGTGAACCGATGTGATATTTCGATCGAATGTCGGTATATAAAAAATAAATAAAATAAAGAAATAAAGAAAGCCTGCCGTGATCATGAACTGTCTCTAGTTCCTGCTTGCTTTATTTATTTATTTATTTGAAACTTTTATATACCGACAACCGTTTGCACATCGTATCGGTTTACAATTAACTTATAACTATGATAACATAACTATCATTTTGGCAAGGCCTTTACAAAGAACAATTAACAAGAATTTTTTACAAAAGAACATAAACAGATTACTAGTAATAGCAAAATAATATAAAATACTATATACAGGTTATGGTAAAAGGAAAGGAGGGTAATGGGAGAAGAGGAAAAATATAGGGGGGAGGGGGTATAGTGAGGGAAGGAGAGGCTGACAGAGGGGTCATAGGGAAAACGATCAGGAGGGAGATACCGACGGAGAAAGTCTCTCGCATTAAGGTTAAGGAAGAACGACAGGATTATGTCTCGGCAGGGTTCATGAAAATACAGCAGCTACTCAAGGTGAGAGATTGGATATTGCAGGAGGAACAGTTAGCAGTTGTTGATCAGCAGTTGTACAGGGTTATGTGGCAAGTTTTACAGCCATTATACAGAATTATTTCAAATTCTGGGTTCGGGTGTGACCAGCAGTTATTCAATATGAAAGATTTGGTATCACAGGGTGGACAAGAGCAATTGATAGCAGTTATTCAGCATTTATACAGCAAATGTTTAACATTTGGTTATTGAGGTGGGGTAGAGATAGACGGAAAAGCTTGTAGGAATAGCCAGGTTTTAATTTTTTTTTAAATTTGGGTGTGGAGGTTTCAGTGTGTAGATCGGGAGGCATGGAGTTCCAGAGGGAGGGGCCAGCAAGGGAGAAAGCTCTGTTTGTTGTGGCGATGAGTTTGATGGACTTAATTGAGGGAGTGTGGAGAGTCCCTTGGAGGGTAGAGCGGGTTGGCCTTGTGGAAGAAGTGGAGGGTTAATCCAGTGGGAATTCTCTTTTTTGATGCTTTTATGAATGAGGGATAATGTTTTATATAGGATTCGTGATTGTACTGGTAGCCAGTGAAGTTCGATAAGGGTCGGTGTAATGTGATCTCTCATTTTTGAGTTTGTAAGAATACGTGCTGCGGCATTCTGTAGGAGTTGTAATGGTTTAGTGTGGGTAGCAGGGAGGCCTAGAAGAAGAGCGTTGCAGTAATCTAGCTTGGAAAAGATAATGGACTGCAAAGCTTTGCGAAAATCGGTGAAATATAACAGATTGCTTGCTACAGCACACCTTATATTGTATGAATCTAACTTCCAGGCTGTCTCCTCTCAAGCTCAGATTCCACGCTAAGGTGGAATCAACATTTTCTTACTCCTGAATGGTTCAAGTCCTGTCAGACTCTTACCAGCTAGCAGTCTGCATCTATCAGCACTGGATCAACTGATATTTTAGTAACTACATATATTTTTGTTTTCTGTCCCCTTAAACTCATTCACCTGCTGACTCCTATATTTATTTATTTAAAACATTTGTAGTCCACTAATTTGAAATTCTTAGTGGATAAAAATAAACACACATAATAAAATCAGCAAAATACAAACAAAAAAATAACTAAAAGTACAGAACATAAATTAAACATTACAAAAAAATTATGAAAGTAAATTCCAAAGATTAGGTAAAGCAGCCTAGAAACCCACAATAAATCTGCAATGAATCTACCAAATAGAAGGGACAGCACCTGGTGCCCAGACCATGTGGTTCCTAGACATCCCTGACCTGGGAAAGCTTGGGAGAAAAGAGAGGTTTTGAGCTGCCTCCAAAAATGAAGCAGGTCATTTTCTGATCTGAAAATGTCATGGGTAATTCGTTCCATAAGGCTGGCCCTCCCATACCAAAAATTATTTTATGAACCGTGTTTAATCATATTTGTTTTGATTAAACACTGTTCATAAAATAACAGCTGAGAGGAAGAATGTACAGTAGTTGATGACCTGGAATGTATTGTTAAATAGAAGATAAAATAGTGAATGGTAAAAGTCCATGTAAGGCTTTAAAGACCATGGTTAGAACTTTAAATTTCACTCGCAATACAACTGGGCAACAGTGTAAGGTTTCAAGAATTGGGGAAATGCGATCGCACAAGAATGAATCAGAAATCAATCTAGCTGCAGAATTCTGAACTAACTGCAGAGCCTGAAGATGGAACTCAGGCAGGCATAAAAACAAGCTGTAGCAGTAGTCAAGCGAAGATAAGATGAAAGACTGGGTCACAATATGAAAATTGTGAGTGGCTAGGATAGGCTTCAAAGAACAAAGAGTCTGGAGTTTAAAGTAGGCAGACTGAACCACCGAGTTAATGGGTGGATGCGTAGATAGAGAGGAGTTGACTGTGACCCCCAGGTTACAAGCACTTAAAAGAATGATGATGGAAAATCCTTCAAACTGAAAGTTTGCGGGGATATCAGACAGAGCCTCCCAGGAAAGAAACACAATTTCACTTTTTCTTAAATTGAAGGAAAGCCTGTTATCGTGAAGCTAAGTAAACCTTTGCAGGGTGAGATCAAATGAAGAGGTAATTGGAAGGACAAACTGAATATCATCTGCATATATCTTGAAAAGCACACCCAAATTAGAAAGAACTGAACAGAGAAGAATAGAGTAGATATTGAAAAGAAAAGGAGAGAGTGAAGATCCCAGAGGAACACAAGGGGTAGGGAATGCATCCTGGAAGAAGAATTACCAATCACATAAGAGCTGTAAGAAAGGAAGGAAGAAAACCAGGAAAAAATGGTAGATGTGATGCCCAACTCCGTAAGATGGTCCAGTAAGATGTTGTGATTGAGGGTGTCAAACGCAGAGGATAAATCAAGTAGGACCAAAAGATATTGAGAAATAGAATCAAAGCCTAACTGGATGGCGTCAAATGCAGATACTAGTAGTGTTTAAGTACTGTGCCGAGGCCTAAAACTAAACTCTGAACTAGCAAGGAAATTATTGGTATCCAAATATTCCTGTAATTGATTGTAAACCATTTTCTCAGTGATCTTAGCCAACACCAGGAGGGAGAAAATAGGCCGGAAATTCCCTAAATCAAGGGAATCCAGGCCAGGTTTTTTGGGTTTTTTTTAAGCAGCGGATGCACCACTGCTGTTTTTAACTTTTGAGGACCCGAGAGGCATTGATAAGAGAGCCAGTGACAGAGCTTACTTCAGATTGCAGAACCTTAAGCAAAGCACTTGAACAGGAGTTCAAGATGCAGAAACCAATTTACGATGGGCAGGTTATCCACAAAAGGCCAGATAACTTTAGACCTTCTCTGAAGCAGATCTAAAGTTTTCTGGTTATAGCTGAAAATTATCTAAGTTAGCTGGATAACATAACTCCTCTCCAAAACTCTCCCAAAATAGCTCTTTTTAACCCAGCTAAATTCTAGCCAGTTAACTTATCTGCCTATAATTTAGCAGTGGCTGAGTAATGCAAAACTCTCCATTTAGATGGATAACTTGTGATATTAAAAAAAACCCATCTATGTAAGTTAGCCAGATAAGACTTATCCGGCTAAATAATATGGGACATTCAGCATGGTTATGCTGCTGAAGATTGGTAAACAAATTGTTACTTAGCTAAGTTTTGCCTGCTGCAGGTGTAATTTCTCTGGTTAACTTTACTGGATAAGTCAGAATATCAGCACTTATCTGCCTAAGTTAACCGGATAACTAGTGCTGCCCCATTCCTCCCATTGCCCATCCCTGAGTTATCCAACTATTTACTTAGCCAACTAATAGGGACTTTTCGCATGCGATATAATGCTATTTAGGGGAGAGGAGGAGTCGGCGATGTCTTTGCTGCCGGCGAAAACATTACCAATGTTATTGTCGGCAGTAGCGCGCTGAAAAGCAGCACCTTTCACGGTGGTGCTATTCGTTGCAAAAGCTGGCAATGAAGACACCGCGGTGGTGCAAAGGCTGTGGGCTTTCGCAGGCCTGCCCCTCCTTCGTCCCCCTGCCCCCCGTTTTCGCTGGATTCATCATTCAGCAATGAATGATGAATCCAGGCCTAAGTGACTTATCCAGCTAAGTGGTGACCGCTGAATATCTGGCTATGTTCAGCAGCTGCCATTGACTTGGATAAGTATTTATCAGGTATCTTGGGATTGGACAATGGGCAGATCAAGGTGGGGCAACTTATCATAACCAGATAAGTGCCTATATTCAGCCTTATCTGGCTAAGTTAAACAAATAAGTTAGACCAGCTCAATAGCAGGTCTAATGTTATCCGAATATAACTTATCTGGTTAACTTGGACTGGAACAGGCTGTAAGCAGGAATGGAGGCAGGCCCAAGTCAGACTGGCAGCCAGCAGAAGCGGAATCAGGAACAAGCAATGGTCGGAGGCTGGCGGCAGTCAGAGGCAGAGTCAGGAACAGGCTGAGGTCAATGGCAGGCAGAAGCGGAGTCAGGAACAGGCTGAGGTCAATGGCAGGCAGCAGGTAGAAGCGGAGTCAGGGACAAGCAGAGGTCAATGGCAGGCGGCAGGCAGAAGCGGAGTCAGGAACAAGCAGAGGTCAATGGCAGGCGGCAGGCAGAAGCGGAGTCAGGAACAAGCAGAGGTCAGTGGCTGGCGGCAGGCAGAAGCGGAGTCAGGAACAAGCAGAGGTCAACCGGAACGTAGAACAGCAGCAGCGCAACTAAGAACTACAAACAGTAGCGAACCTCGTTGCAAGGCTCAGCACAATGAGCGAAGCAGCCCTATATAGGGCTCAGGCAGGAAATGGACCGTAGGTGGGGCCCAGACACTTCCTGTGTCTGGCCCTTTAAATCCTGTAGAGAGACGCAGCCCCGCGTCTAAGCAGGAGCAGAGCAGGGCTGTGCAGGACCCTGGACAGCGGCCTGCACAGCGTCTGTACGTCGCTGTGAAGGCAGGAGAGAGCCTGAACGCAGGCTCCGACGAGTGCAGCGGCTCCAGCCGCCAGGAAACACCGGGGCTTTTGCGGCCTCCAGCCGCGAAGATCCAGATGACGGCGGGGGCGTTCCCAGCCCCGATGGAAGCCGCGGTTCCGGCCATGGAGGCTGCAGCGAGTCCGGGGCGGCCCTCGGACCGCGTGGGAGGACCGAAGGCAGCGTCTCCAGCGACGAAGGCCGGTACAGTGCGAGTTAAAGGGAGGGGAAGCGGCAGAGACCGCAACATAATACCTCCCTGGAAAACAATGCATGTACTTCTGAAAATGTCAAGTACACCTGTTCTTTCTCTCCTTTATAATAACTACACATTCATGCCCGAGTGATTTTTCCCAGCATTGTTGATCCCAGTAAGTAATTTTAGCCGTGGAATGTCTGGGCAATTTCAGACAACTCGTTGCCCAGGAAAATGGCTTAGGAAAATTGCCCTGACTGTGAAATTTCTTGCATTATTTTTTACAATGGGATATATATATATATAGTTCATGATTTTTATCTTTCGGGAGAAATACAGAAAATGGACCATCATTTATAATGTTCTGAAACAGAATTTCTCTGCTGACAGAAATCAGACATTTAATAATCTTGAAGATACCTAAATAAAAATTGATTTTTTTATTTCAATAGCTTTCAAGTGCTTCTATTTGTGATTATACCCATGGGGTAAGGCTCATTAATAACATCCTCATTGTTTTGCATTCTGCCAAAACAAAGGCTCTGTTTTAAATCTGGTTAGTGAGTGTATGTGACTAGCACCTATGAAATAACTAAGGGTGAAAGAGCACAATAAAATGTCAACCATCTGCTGAAGCAATCCTAAATTGAACACTCGTCTCAACAAAATTTAATCTAGTATCTCTGAGCTGGCAGGTTGAACACAAATTGTTGTTTAATTAGGCCCATACAGAGCAAGTTATGATGTGTGATAAAAACAGATGGCACCCTGTTAAAAAAGTGCCCTTTAGCAACAGGAAACCTTCCAACATTTGCACAGGAAATAACATTTTATGTATCATTGCCTATTATTTGTATTTTCATTTTATCAGCCAGACATAAATAGGAAATACTGTTTGGTAGAAAAGTTAAGCCTATCACATGAAGAGACAGCTTATGAGAAGATAAATCCCAGCTTTCTTTGGAAGATACATATGTGAGAGCAGTAATGAGCAGTGCACTATAGCTTTAATCGGTAAAGTCATGAGACTACTATATAGTATATTTTAAACAGAGACTATAAATATAATTGTCATACAATTGCCATGGACGGGTTGGCACCATTTTGTTGTATGGTAATTATTTAAATTTGGTACTGACCTTGGGTCAACAGACCCCATTTTCTACAATTACATTGCAGACTAGGAATGCCTAGGGAGGGTAAGAGTGGCAAGGCAGGAGCTAAGCAGAAGGAGTCTGGTGATTTTTAACACCACTACTAAACTCTCTTGAACCAGAAAATATAATTGTATATTATCAGTGTAAATGTTTAAAGAAAGCACAGAGCTCTCCATAACCTGACAAAGATCATGGGATGGGATTTCAAGGATTGCTAAGCAGAAATCTGAGCCACTTATCGAAGAAGGGGGTGCAGCATCTTTCAACACAGAATGGCAAATCTACTGAGGAAGGCTTTAAACTGGAATCACCAGGGATGGGTGAACAAAACCCTAAGATAAGTAAAGCAAATATAAGAATGGAAAATATGAGGAAAAGGCAATATTTGTAAAGATATGTACACTACTCCTGATAGTATGGGGAATAAAGTCCCAGATCTAGAAGCTGATTTAGATATAGAGGCCTGGTACCCGAGTGGGATATAGTTAGGCTTATTCAGAATGGACAGGGTAGGAAGGAAGGGAGAAGGTGTGACATTATATATAACGAACAGTATAAAGGAACAGAATTGCTTGGTTTATGAGGTAAGGAGGTGGCACTATTGGTTAATGTGGAAAGAGGGAATGGAGCCATCTATATTGGTGTAATATACAGACCCACAATAAGGGTGGAGAAGCTCAAACCACAAAATAGCAGTAAAAATTGAAGGCAAGGGAGCAAATTTTAATCTCTACAAATTTATGCTTTTCACAAAGGTAATTTATTATAGTTGCAACAAGAGTCAATTCACCATTAGAGAACAAGTTGGCGGGCTCCCAACATGGACCGCATGGATTGGCCACCATTGGAAACAGGATGCTGGGTTTAATGGACCTAAGGAAATGCTATGTAGCTATTCATGTGGTTAGATACAGCTGTTATGACCTGGCCCAGACAGCAGAAAAAAGTGGCTAGGGATATTCCCCCCATGACCCGGAGCCACTTGCCATTAAAATGCAGGCTGGCCAATACTTTGGTGAGACCCGGCACAGTATGGGACCTTTCTGTGACTGGATCCAGATCCCCTTGGATTTCTTCATACAATTCCAGGCTAGCCCAAGAGCTGAGGCACATAATCCTCTGGCATGCCCAGCAATAAGGCTCATGGAGGAAAGGCATGCTCTCTGTATCTCATCCGCCATGGCCACATGTCTGCCAGGCACTGCCGTGGGCCACAACCCTTCCTGCAGGGCCAGTGGCTCAGGCTACAGTGCAAGGACTTCCCTTGCCTAATCTTGTGGTGGTTGTTGTTCCTCTAGCTGTTGTGTGCGGTGAGCATCCAGTATCCCCTAACAAGTAAAATTGCCACAAACATGGGTTTTTATTGGGCCAAGAGTGTCTGTGAGGTATGTTTGATAGAATACATCTTTTTGTTGCAAGCTATGATCACTGCGATCCATGATAATGGCCATGGTCACACAATAAAAAATTGTTTTCCCCTGTAGCACAAAAAACAAAGGTGTAGTTATTTCTGACATTAATTCCCTTGTTAGTGTGTGTTAATCTATCATGGAATGCGGTAGGTCACCCTAATTTGCATTAACCCCTCCCACGTACATCCTAAATTTGAAATTTGCATGCTAGCTTGCGTTGCGCTATTTATTGCAAGTGGAATGCATTTCAGACCCCTATTTAACATGTTCAGACCCTAACGCAATTTGATGAATGACCCAGAAAGTCTGTCACCACCTAGCCAGATAAGACTCAAACAGCTAAGTGGTGCTTTTTAAGTCTTATCTTGCTAAGGTCAAAAAAAGCACTACTTAGCCAAAAAAGTAAGATAGCAGGATAAGTAGCATTTGAAGTCTTATCTGGCTATCTAATGTAGCGGGATAAGTAGCACTTTTTAAGACTTAGACGAATAAATGGTATTTGCACTTTTAATTTGAAACATTTATGTGTAGAGATTTCACGTGTATTTTTATTAGCACTTGTTGGCTTTCATATGTGCAAATATGCACATTTTAAAACCTATGCACATGAAGTTTTACCATATCCACCACCACTTTGCCCAGTAGGGATGTGCATTCAATTCAATTGGATTTCAAAAATACGACAAATAAGGGCAATTCATTTCATTCAGGTGGCCCCAAAACGAAACAAAATGTATTCATTGCATTTGTTTGAAATGAATGCACTGGGCCTAGGCCTAGGCTGGAGGCCAAGGCCTAACCTAGGGCATAGGCTGAGGCCCAAAGCAGAGGCCGTGGCCTGTGTCCTATTGTGATGCTGGTGCCGAGGCCTAGGCCTAAAGCCTGGGCCTTGCCGAGGCCTAATGTAGGGGCCTTGGCTGAGACCCGAACTTATGCATAAGTTCTTACCTGATCCATCGGGTATCCAATGACAAGGCCAGTCCTTGGGTCCTGATGCCTGGGCCTAGGGCGGAGCTCAGGACCAGGCCCAACGTCGTGATCTGGCCCAAAGGCTGGGTCCTCATCCCAAAGCCAGGCCCGACACCGCGACCTGGCATGGAAGCAGAGTCCCGATGCCAGGGCTTCAGTCCGGACCCAGGCCCAATGCTGCAACATGAGTTGGAGGCCAGGTCCCAATACCTGGGCCTAGGCCAGAGCCTGATGCCGCAACCTGACCCAGAGGCCTTGGCCTTTGCCTAGGTTAGAGCCCAGGTCCAATGCCGGGGCCTCAGGCTGGACCCAGGCCTTATGCTATGAACCAACCCAGAGGCAGGTCCTGACACCTGGGCCTCGACCTAAGCTGGAGCCCAGACCCGGGCCCGAAGCTGTGACCTGGCCTAGAAACAGAGTCCTGATGCCAGGGCTTTAATCCAGAGCCAGGCCTGATGCTTATCCTGACCAGGAGGTCTGGTCCCAGTGCCTGGGCCTAGGCTGGAAGCTGGATCCTGGCCTGACACTGCGACCTGACCCGGAGGCCTTGGCCTCTGCCTAGGTTAGAGCCCAGACCCAGGCTCAATGTCGGGGCCTCAGCCTGTAGCCAGGCCCTATGCTGTGAACCAACCTGGAGGCTGTGTCCTGATGCATGGGCCTAGGCCAGAGCCTGGATTCAGGCCTGAGGCCAGAGCCTCAGCCTGGGCCAAGGCCCTGGTATTGGGCCAGGCCTCTGGGCCAGGCCATAGCATCAGGATTGGGTCTGGACTCCGGTCTAAGCCAAAGCCAAGGCATCAATGAGTAGGTTGAGGCTGAGGTCTCGGTGATCCACCAAAGCTGAGGTTTCGGCCTGGGCCTGGGCCTCGCTATCACATCCCCACCGCACCAAGTAAGTGAGGGCTGCAGAGATCCTGGCTTCCGCATTTTTTCTGGGTGGGTGGGAGGCCCCACTTTCATTTTTTGAGCTGTTGTTTGGGATTTGTTTTAAATGTTTGATTCATTTTTTCACACAAATGAAATGAATAAAACGTTCCACAAAGTGAAATTTGTGAAAAAAAAATCCTCCCGAAAATGAACCAAAGAACAAAAATTACTTTTTTTTCCGCCGCACATCCCTTTTGCCCAGTCATTGAGATTCTTCTGGTTCTTCAGCCTGATCTCTCCCCACTTTGCTCAGATCCCTCATCCAGTCAGTATTTGGTAATAAAGATTTTTATTCTCAAGGCGGGATGTGTAAATAGCACAAGGAAGAGTCACTCTGGCAGCTTCTAAGAGTAAATGTTAGCCCAGAATACCCCAAGACCATCCCCTTCTTACACATTAATTTTTGCTTGTGAATTTATTTCTTTTATTTATTTATCGAGTTTTATATACCGTCATTTGGTTTCGCCATCATAACGGTTTACAAAAAATACGATGTTTACAAGGTTAAGGAGGTTAACAAGGTTTTCAAAAAGGTTCAAATGATTGTTAACATAGAGACATCATATCCAAGTTATTTGCTGTTTCACTTCTTTGTTATAATATATACTTGTGTTGAGTTTCAGTTTTCTTAAGGTTAGGCTGGAGGGGGTTGGCTTTGTTTTGTTCATTGGGTGAGTTGGATGCTTTGGTAAACATCCATGTTTTAGATCTTTTTTGAAAGTTTTGAAAGTGCATGACTTGTTACATGTGTATGTTTGGCTTTATTAAATAGGATATACATGAGTCCATACTATTTTACACCTGTAAGTGCTACTTTTACACATTCAGGTGAACTTTCAAAAGAGTTACACATATAAATGTAACATGTTATCACAGCTATTTTGAAAAGCCATTTACTCACATTAAGTGCAGGTAAATCCTATTGAGAATTCAATGGCATATATTGTAGCAATTTTCAAAAGCCCATTTACATGCGTAAAATCGAGTTTTACGCATGTAAATTCTTTTGAAAATTACCCATATTGTGCATACAGGGGCGGATTTTAAAAGCCCTGCTCGCGTAAATCCGCCCGGATTTACGCGAGCAGGGCTTGCGCGCCGGTGTGCCTATTTTACATAGGCCTGCCGGCGCGCGCAGAGCCCCGGGACTTGCGTAAGTCCCGGGGTTTTCCGAGGGGGGGCGTGTCGGGGGCAGGGCCGAGCGGCGCGCCGTTTTCGGGGCGGGACACAGCGTTTCGGGGGCAGACCCGGGGGCGTGGCCGCGCCCTCCAGAACCGCCCCCGGGTTGCGTCTAGGCGCGCCGGGATTTACTTCTCCCTCTGGGAGGCGTAAATCCCCCAACAAAGGTGGGGGGGGGTTTAGACAGGGCCCGGGGGGGGGGTTAGGTAGAGGAAGGGAGGGGAAGGTGAGGGGAGGGCGTTAGCGAATTCCCTCCGAGGCCGCTCCGATTTCGGAGCGGCCTCGGAGGGAACGGGGGTAGGCTGCGTGGCTCGGCGCGCGCCGGCTACACGAAATCGGTAGCCTTGCACGCGCCAATCCAGGATTTTAGTAGATACGCACGGCTCCGCGCGTATCTACTAAAATCCAGCGTACTTTTGTTTGCGCCTGATGCGCCTACAAAAGTACGCGAGGGTGCCCTGTATGAAAATCTACCCCACAGAGTGGATTTTTAAAGGGAAACTGTGCAAAGAGTTTTCATTTGAACATGAGATTCAGTTGCATGGCTACTTTGCACCTTTAGGATTACAAGTGCAGCGGGCAGTGTCAAAATTCCCCTCTTAATGCAATGTGCTGAAACAGTGCTTGTTGCTTCTGCTATTAAAGAACTGCAGAAGAGAGAGGAAAAATAGTTCAGAATCAGTTTTCATTTTTAAATGCTGAATTATTTTATTTTTCTTGCTTAGTAGTTGTTTTTATGTGACATCCATTCCTGCAATGACAGAGCATGTCATACAAAGAATAGTTAAGAACATAAGAACAAGCCATACTGGGTCAGACCAGGGGTCCATCAAGCCCAGCATCCTGTTTCCAACAGAGGCCAATCCAGGCCATAAGAACCTGGCAAGTACCCAAAAACTAAGTCTATTCCATGTAACCATTGCTAATGGCAGTGGCTATTCTCTAAGTGAACTTAATAGCAGGTAATGGACTTCTCCTCCAAGAACTTATCCAATCCTTTTTTAAACACAGCTATACTAACTGCACTAACCACATCCTCTGGCAACAAATTCCAGAGCTTAACTATGCGCTGAGTGAAAAAGAACTTTCTCCGATTAGTTTTAAATGTGCCCCATGCTAACTTCATGGAGTGCCCCCTAGTCTTTCTATTATCTGAAAGAGTAAATAACCGATTCACATCTACCCGTTCTAGACCTCTCATGATCTTAAACACCTCTATCATATCCCCCCTCAGTCGTCTCTTCTCCAAGCTGAACAGCCCTAACCTCTTTAGTCTTTCCTCATAGGGGAGTTGTTCCATTCCCCTTATCATTTTTGTATTTTTATGAATATTAGTTACATTAACCAACATAAATTTACAAAAAAAAGCATTTATAATTTAATTTTAGAAGAGTTTAGGTTGATTGAAAGGTAGATGTAACTGCAAAGAGATGCAGACACCTTGTCTTGTGAAGAACTCGTATATTCCTTTAGTTTATGTAGACAGCTGTAAGAGATCAATGTGGCAGCCCATCAGATGTGTATAGGGAAAACTATAATAGACCCAAACTGCATACCAACACATTCTGCAGAAATTGTGTTTAGTGGGAAATTGGTGGTTTCTGGCAGGAGCTGCTGCTTTAAACTGACAGGGTGATTAAGCTGCTACCTTTTCTCTTTGAAAGAATGCATGCCTGCTGTGCTGAAAAGAAATGGCATAGCATTGATGTTTTTGAAAGGTAGTTTTGGTTTAAAATCTTCTCAAACTGTCTTGTCTCTGCTTGCCATATTGCACTGACACTTCCTAAACAAAAGAAAAATCTTCTAATGTATTGGTGAAAATTAAATGTTTGGTATATGAATGATTCCCTGAGTTTAGTTTTCTAGGAGGCAGAAAATGTTTTATTTTATTTTTTGCATTAATTATCTACCAACAATTGTAGGTTTTACATCCAGTAGTAGAAGGGTTTGTTTAGAGTATTGCTTTTGATTTGCAATATTTTACTTTGGACAGATCTAAAAATGTTGGAGCTCTTTTGATTTATGTTTAGAGACTGGGACAGCTGAGGAATGGGGCTCAATCAAGCAGAAAAGCTGTTTTGTATTATTCATCAAATCTGCTCTGTGTATGAATTCATGTAGTAATAAACCTGGCCCATTCCAAAGCAATAAATTATACCTTAAACCTATTGTTCTAATATCTATAACACCACAGAAACAATTTATATGGTCAGGATGTCAATAAATCAGCATTTGTAAACTTTTATTTCTCAGCACAAACATCGTTTTGAATAGATCTAGAGATATTTATTATGAAAAAATTGCTCTAACTTTCAAAAGTGCTGATGGCTGTGCATGAAGATGTGACATAGAATTAAGTTATAATTTAAAGTAGAAAAATTGGCTTCTACATAATCATGCAAACTTAAATACAGAGCAGCATTGTTGTTCATTATGGATTTTAAGTAATTTTGTATCTTTCCCTGAAGGATTTAACATAATTCAATGAGAAAATTGCACTGAAATCCTGTGGGCTGCTGATACGTGACTGAATTTGATAAGAGAAGAAATACACAATATCTTTACAGAAACAATCCATGTCCCTTATTACATATGGTATTGCTGTACAAATGTCTTTTTTCTATCACAGATCAACGTGAATACCCTCAAATAACTCCAAGAAAGAAGTAATAAATATTGAATGCAAGAAAGGTAATAGTTGGCAGGGTAACAAAGCACAATGTGGCTTTTATGTACCATATTTTCTGTATCACTGTGCTAATGACGGATGTATATTAGATGCTGGTGCAATGTATTTATGTATCTTTCTGCACTTTTCTTATAATAGATGAAACTGCTTATAAATATCTATATATGACTATTTATATATCTTTACTTTACTTACTTATATATGTACCAGAAGTCTTCCAGCAGAAGACCAGACCAACACAACTCCTATCAATTTGCATCAACAGATTTGATACACTAACAGGTATCATGTATGCAGGTAGTTATAAATAAAATAAGAAGGTAATTTTTAAAGCGGTGTGCGGGTGCACATGTGTGAGTGTTCATCGGCCCACGCCCAGGGACGAGTTCATTTTATAACATAGGTGTGTGTAGGCGCACATGTTACAAAATAGCCTGAATGTGCGCCCATATGCGTGCAATTTTAAGTGGACACATAACTGTGTGCGCAAATGCCACTTCTACTGTGTAAGTGGGGAAATTTTAAAAGCTATGCATGCCATTCCATTGCCAGTTTGCCCAGTTCATTCCCAGTTCACCCAGTTAATGGATAGGACTCGCAAATCCCCTAGTTTAATAGCTTCCCTTCTCCCTGTTATCCTCGACCTTTAAAACCCCGCTGATCTACCTAGAAAGTTTTGTTTTACTATTACACATCATCCAAACCAGAAGTAAAGTTGTGTAACAGGGGCCCCAGTGCACCTCAGCCCAGGACCAAGCTTAACACCAGAGGCAGGGTCCTGAGGTGTGGGGCCTCAGCCCATGTCACACTGAGGCCCAGAAGACAGAGTGCAGGCCATGTAGGCCTTCTTCTGTCTTCTTTCTTCTTCAAATGACAGTGTACACTGGGACATCCCAGAGTAAACTAACTCCGGCACATACTCCTCAGGGAAGGGTGCCATTTTGTTGTTTGGCCAGTGTCGGGCATAGTCAGGCCCTTGCCTGGGCCTCTGTGATGGAACCCAGCCTCAGACCTGGCCCCGGCCCCAGCGTCATGTCTGTGCCATGCTCAAAGGGATCTGGCCTTGGACTGGGTCTGTGTTGGATATGGATCATGGCCTGTTTTTCTTTCACACTGATGTCAATAGGGCTTTCCCCCTTTGATTTCAATGTACAATGACAAAACAAATAAAATAAAAAAACAATTTTTTTTGTTTCAAATGAACCTGAGAAATAACTGTGACCTACAACATGTATTAACAAACCAAAACTAATTTTTAGGCACTGCACATCCCCCCCGAGGGGGGGGGGGGGCCGAAGGAGTCGGTGACCAACCTCATGGGCCTCCGCGGCAGTCAGGTCACGGAGGGTGACGACCCTAAAGTGGTCCGCCTGTTCTGTAGGGATGAGCTGGACCCCCTAATTCCTGCAATTCTGGAGGAGTTAGGAATTGCTGCGCCTCCAGAAGAGTCTCGTTTGTGCTCGATGGACCCAGTATTGTTGGGCCTGAGTGGTCCTCCTACAGCTTTTCCATTCCATTTTTCAGCTACGGACCTACTTTTTCGAGAATGGGATACCCCGGATTTGGGATTAAAGGTCACGAAGGCTATGAATAAGCTTTATCCTCTTCCAGAGGATGCTTTGGACATGCTTCGGGTTCCGAAGATGGATGCTACGGTTTCTGCAGTGACAAAAAGGAGTACCATTCCGGTTACGGGGGTCACAGCTCTTAAGGACCTTCAGGATCGTAAACTAGAGGTGCAGTTAAGAAGATCTTTGAAGTCTCCGCCCTAGGGGTCCGGGCTGCGATGTATAGCAATTTTGCCCTGAGAGTGGGGCTTCGCTGGGTGCAACAATTGTTAGCCAATGAGGGCCTTTCCGAAGGCGAAGCTCGTCAGGCTGCCCGCCTCAAAGCGGTAGTGGCCTATAGTGCTGATGCCCTTCATGATCTCCTGCGCACTTCAGCTAGATCCATGGTCTCGGCAGTATTGGCAGGCAGATTGTTGTGGTTGAGAAATTGGTCGGCGGATGGAGCCTCCAAATCCCAATTGGGTTCTTTGCCCTTTAAGGGAAAACTTCTCTTTGGGAAAGAACTGGAGGACATGATTCAGACCCTAGGCAAGGACAGGGCGCGATCCAGGGGATCCTTCTCAGCGCGATCCCGATTTCGAGAGGCTCGCACGAACACTTCTTCCTTTCATCCTGCGGTGACCCGCCAGCAGTCTTGATTGCAACCCTCTCGTGGCCGGTGCTAAGGTATACCTGGTGCCTTCCAGACGACTTCAGGTGGGAATGCTGCACAATGATGTCCGGCCAGTCCATTCCTCAGTCCCAAAGGTAGGGGGCAGATTGTCTCTGTTTTACGAGGAATGGGCCACAATCACGTTGGACCAGTGGGTGCTTTCAGTGATAAAACATGGCTACGCTTTAGATTTTGCACATCGTCCCAGCCCACAATTCTTAATATCCCCGTGCGGGTATGCCAAAAACTACAGGCGGTCAAACACACTTTGCATCGTCTTCTAGATTGGGGGCAATCGTTCCGGTGCCTCCTCCAGAATAGCGAAGGGGATGTTATTCCATATACTTCGTTGTTCCAAAAAAGGAGGGTTCCTTCTGGCCCATACTCGATCTAAAGCGTGTCAACAGATGCCTTCGGATCCCCTGTTTTCGCATGGAGACGTTACAATCGGTCATAGCTTCCATTTGACCAGGAGAGTTTCTGGCTTCTCTAGACCTGACTGAGGCGTATTTGCACATCGGGATCAGAGCGAACCACAAGAAATATATGAGATTTTTCATCCTAGGAAACACTACCAGTTTTAAGCTCTATCCTTCGGTCTTGCGACAGCCCCCAGAACGTTTATCAAGATTATGGTGGTAGTGGCAGCTGAACTTCGCCGGGAGGGCTTGCTGGTGCACCCGTACTTGGACGATTGGTTGATTCGGGCGAAGTCCGAAAGTCTGTGTCAATAGGCAATCCACCGGGTGCTGCAGTTGTTGAAGTCTCTCGGTTGGGTGGTCAACCTAGCCAAAAGTCACCTTGTCCCCTCCCAATCATTGGAGTTTTTGGGAGCTTTGTTCGACACCCGTCAGGGAAGGGTTTATCTTACATCGGATCACAGTCTCAAGCTGCAGGGCCAAGTAGAGGCTTTACTATGGCAACATACCCCAATGGCCTGGGATTACTTACAGGTACTAGGTTCCATGGCTTCAATGATGGAATTGGTCCCGTTGTCATTCGCGCACATGCTGCCCTTACAATTGGCTCTGCTCTCCCATTGGAGTCCCATTTCCGAACAGTTCTACCGTCCCCTGCCATTGACGGAGTCTGCTCGTTCCAGCCTAGTTTGGTGGCTGTGTTCAGACAATCTGCACAGGGGTGTTCCACTGATGGTTCTGGAATGGACGGTGGTCACCATGGATGCCAGCTTTTCCGGTTGTAGATCCGATGTGTAGATCATGTGATATGTGCAGGAAGACCATTGAAGGACTTGTTTGGCAGCATCCAGTCACCGCTCGTGGTAAATCACTTCAGTAAAACCGACTGCAACTCACAGTGTGTAGTGTACCTGCTAGTATGCCCTTGCAAAAGATCTATATGAGATGCACATCCAGAAAAATTAGGAACTGCCTCATTGATCATTGTAGTTGCATAGGTATGCGTGATGAACATGCACCTGTGGTAGCTCAGTGTGTATCATCAGGTCATATTTTTTCTTTTTTTTTATATTTAATCTTTATTGAGTTTTGTTAATTTCATGACATAACTGCCATTATACAATGTGAATGTCTACTTATATAATATTTAACCATATTGAATAAAAGCAATAACCACAATATGTAAAAAATCAAATATAAGGTATATCTGAACATTTAACATCATTTTCTCATAGACATCCTGTTACTATGAAATAGCTGGAAATAAATTTTAAATTGAGCATAAACTAAGTAATAATGTTTAAATATATCTGGATCATTTACCCCATTTCTTAACATTTTTCGAATACCTTTATTCAGAGGTCATTCCGCCCAACAAATTCTTAGCCTCCAAGAACTTTTTTAAATCAGAAGGTTCAAAATAGATATAGCTTTTGTTCTTTAATTTTAACATACATTTACAGGGGTAATAAACTGTCATTTGGGCTCCCACTTTATCTGCTAATTGTCTTAAGGCTAAGAATTCCTTTCTCCTACTTTGAGTAGTTTTTGTTACATCAGGAAAGATCCAAAGTTGCTGATCATAATATTTTACAGCCCTATTTCTCAAAAATAATTTGAGCACCATATCCCTGTCGGAGGGAAAGATAAATCTAACGAGAACTGTCCCTCTCTTATAAACAATCTCTTCATTTGATGTTTCTAACAATTCAGTGATATTTAATGGCTTTAATTGTCCATCTTGTTGTCCATCTTGTTCTCTCAGACCCCTTTCAGGAAGAAAGTAAATTTTTGCCAATGGTGGTAAAGATTCTTTTGGTATTTTTAATACCATGCCCAAATATTGTTTAAATTGCTCCCAAACTGAGATCCCCTCTATTTGGGGAAAGTTGATCACTCTTAAATTTAAATATCTACTCTTCATTATTTCCCTCTTAAGTTATTGAAACCCGTACGTAAGCTACTGGTATCTATTCTTAGGTTATTGACTCCTATATATTTTTTATCTGTACATAGTTTTCCCGCTATTCTTATTTAATTTGTTTTTTACTTCATCTTCCGTCTGCCTTGTCCCCTTCCCTTTCTCTTCCCCTCATATGGTTAACTGTTATTGTTATTTATTATTATTGTTATTAATATTGTTATTGTTATACTGTATTTTCCACCTGAGTTCATTGTAAACCGGCATGATGTGCTTCACGAATGTCGGTAAATAAAAGTTAATAAATAAATAAATAAATAAATCTTAGTTTGTTTTCAATTTTCTCCATCTTCTTTTGCTGTATCATTTCTCCTTGTATTAACCCTGTTTGTATTCTCTCCATTTGTATCACCTTCTGATCCAAGTCCTGCATTCGTGTCTTTTGTGTCTCGTTCTGTTGTTCTATATTTAACATTCTTTTATTTACTTCTGAAACTACATTTGTGAGAGTAGTTATTGATTTTTCTAAAGTCATTACAGCTGACCAGACGTTATCAAGCGTTATTTTCATTGGTTTTTCAAATTTTTGGGTGGTAGTGAGCTCTGATACGGAGGCTCTGGCACTATTCACAATTTTGTGTGTGCAGAGCCTTCTCCTCCATCTTTTGTATAAGGCTCTACACCTCCTCCTTTTTGTAGAGCCTTTTCCCCTAATGGTAACACATTTAAATCAAGAAAAATTGATGTGGATACATTTTCACCAAGGGGAGGTGAAGGAGTATTCGGTGCTCCCGGACCCAAGGCAGGTGATGCAATTTTATGCTCCTTTACTGACATCACAGTGCCTCCTTCAACGGTAGTAACATCTGGTGCTGAGTTGAAGAAACTTTCAATTTTGAGCTGAGAAGGGGTCGCTGGAGAGGATGTAGCCACTACCTCCCTTAGTTTCCCCTTCCGTTTGGTATGTGGCATTTCTCAATACCAGAAAAGAAATAAGTATAGGAAATATAAAGTTGTTCAACTCTGTCCAGTTTCTTAAAATTTTAGTTCCAGCTAGTAGAGGTTTCAGAGAATTAATTTAAAGCATTAGATTAAAGACGAAATCACTTACTATGTGGATGAGAAGTTCTATATTCTTCACGGGGAAAAATTAGGCTTCCAGGCAAAGCCGTGCGCGGCTTGGGCAGCGCACCGGCGTCGACTGTGCGCTGCGGGGGGTGTCAGGTTTTAAAGACCTCGCCGGCTCCGCCCCGATAACATCAGACCCGGAAGTCCCGTTGCTTCGTCGGGCAAGCCACTCTTACCCCTCGGACCAGTTAAACAGTTTTCAAAGAAATTTCTTCTCCTCCACCTCGGGTTAATCGCAGGGGGGGTCAGGTTTTAAAGACCTCGCCGGCTCTGCCAAGATGACATCAGACCCGGAAGTCCCGTTGCTCCGTCGGGCAAGCCACTCTTACCCCTCGGACCAGCCAAACAGTTTTCAAAGAAATTTCTTCTCCTCCACCTCC
The DNA here is from genome assembly GCF_901001135.1 of Rhinatrema bivittatum. NCBI lineage: Eukaryota > Metazoa > Chordata > Amphibia > Gymnophiona > Rhinatrematidae > Rhinatrema > Rhinatrema bivittatum. The sequence continues at coordinate 103,307,143 of NC_042625.1, forward strand.
AGGTCATTTTTTTCTGACCTAAGATAGATTATTTTAGAGCAAGTTTATATCCTGCCCTGGAATAGTGGCATATAAATGCTCTTAACAGACAGGAATTATTTTGAATTTTTACTTTAAATACAGTTTGCTCAGCAGAACTCAACAAAAAGATAGACTGGCACACACTCTAAGTATCATATGATTAGTTACGTATGGACACTGGCTTTCCTGGCTTTCACCAGTTTCTTTTTTTAATTTTCTTTTTTCAAGCATTTTACATACATTCAATAATAATCTTGTACAGTAAAAGAGGTAATACAAAGCAAACGAGATTTAAGCAACCATTTCTTTGACAATCTTATTATATAGTATACCTCTAAGTCTTAAGAAAATAGGGGAAGGGAGCAAGAGAAAATAAAGCGAAAGTAGCTAGGCAAATTATAAAAGGAACAGCTGAGAGATATAGCCAAATTTCCTATATTGCACCGAATACCTTAATTCGATTAAGTGTGAGAATCTAAAAAGGTGCGAAGCTGAGAAGGTTCGAAAAACATGAACTAGCATTTTGAAATTTCATAGAAACATAGAAACATAGAAATGACGGCAGAAGAAGACCAAACGGCCCATCAAGTCTGCCCAGCAAGCTACGCACTTTATCCATTTTTTTTCCCTTTTTCTCTCTCCCACCTATTGGCTTCCAATACCCTCCAGCCCTAATTCCCCTCCACCCAATTTAGAGAGCAGCTCCGTATCTGCATCCAAGTGACATCCAGCTCAATTAGGGGTAGCAACCGCTGTAACAAGCAGGCCACCCCCTTGCCCCATACTCTTACCCACCCCTGTTTTTATTTTTGTTTGTTTTTTTATTTTTATTTTTTTTTTGAGATTTCAAGAAACATTTACACGGGTAAATGCCCCCCTTTAGTAACCACCTCATTACGCATAGCTAAAAATTTCTTACGGTGTTATTGAGTATTTCTAGTGAGATCTGGATATATCCATATCTTTTGACCATAAAACAAAGATAAACAATTAAGGAAATAACACTTCAATACATTCTTTTTATCAGATTGAAATGCAAAATTCACTAGAAGGGAACATCTTTTTTTTTTACTTCAAAAGATTGAGATAATTCCAAAATAGTTGAAATGTCCAATGATTGATCTTGAATTTGAATATCATCTTCTCTATCTTCAACAGCGGATGGCAGATAGTAAGCCTTTACTATTATTGGTAAAGCCTCTTTAGGAATCTTCAATATCTGAATGATGTAATTTTTAAAGAGTTCAATAGGTGAAATCATCCGTATAATTGGAAAGTTTAGAGTTCCTAAATTCAGGCTTCTAGACAAATTTTCCAAGTTTTCCAACTTTTTTTCATGAACTTGTTATGATTGAAGAAGAGTGTTTTGAACATAAGAACATAAGAAAATGCCATACTGGGTCAGACCAACGGTCCATCAAGCCCAGCATCCTCTTTCCAACAGTGGCCAATCCAGGCCATAAGAACCTGGCAAGTACCCAAAAACTAAGTCTATTCCATGTTACCATTGCTAATGGCAGTAGCTATTCTCTAAGTGAACTTAATAGCAGGTAATGGACTTCTCCTCCAAGAACTTATCCAATCCTTTTTTAAACACAGCTACACTAACTGCACTAACCACATCCTCTGGCAACAAATTCCAGAGTTTAATTGTGCGTTGAGTAAAAAAGAACTTTCTCCGATTAGTTTTAAATGTGCCCCATGCTAACTTCATGGAGTGCCCCCTAGTCTTTCTACTATCCGAAAGAGTAAATAACCGATTCACATCTACCCGTTCTAGACCTCTCATGATTTTAAACACCTCTATCATATCCCCCCTCAGTCGTCTCTTCTCCAAGCTGAAAAGTCCTAACCTCTTTAGTCTTTCCTCATAGGGGAGTTGTTCCATTCCCCTTATCATTTTGGTAGCCCTTCTCTGTACTTTCTCCATCGCAATTATATCTTTTTTGAGATGAACTTTTTCTACCATTGATATCCGAGATTCAAAAGATTCCAGATCAGATGAAATTTTATTTATGGAAACTGCATTTACTCGCTTTTGGTTATTTGTATCCAGAAAGGCTTTCATTAGAGAAGTTATATGTTGGATTTGTGGACCCTTGAGCCAGCTGGGACAGATGGACTCACCGTGGAAAGGCCCACAGTGGATGTCAAAGCCAGGAGGCAGCACAGAGCAGGAGACCGAAGGGATCTTCACCACTGGAAGCCCGAGGAACCCCCAAGAGGAGCCCGTGAGGACCTGAGCCGCTTGGACTTACGTGCTGTCTCCTGTGGGTCAGTGTCTGCCGAGGAGTTCCAGAGGATGGAGAAGAGTAAGGCTGACGCCAGGAGGCCAACTGGAACTTCACCACTGGAAGCCCGCAGTCCCCCCGAGAGGAGCTCGTGAGGACCCGAGCCGCTTGGACTTAGGAGAGGCCTCCTGGAAGAAAGCCGGAGTCTGAAGCCAGTGGACGGAAGCCGGAATCAGAAGCCAGTGGACGGAAGCCAGAATCAGAAGCCAGTAGTCGAAAGCTGGAGTCAGAAGCCAGTAGTCGAAAGCAGCAACTAGTAGCTCTCAATAGAGAGTGAACCTCGTTGCAAGGCAAAGCATAGGCCTAGCTGCAGGGTTTAAATAACCCTGCAGCATCTGACGTCATCTGTGGGCTGCTCCCTCTCTTCCTGTGCTGGCCCCTTTAAATCTTGAACCCCTGCGCTCGCGCACCTAGGGGGCGGGGCCAGGCACGGCGGATCGACGGCGTCTCCCTCGATGAGGGAGCGTTGCGGCAGAGGCCGGGATAGGCCTAGCTGGCCGAGAAAGCATTGCAGCAGCCCGGGCCGGCCCCGAGGTAGGTGAAGGGAATGGGGCATGGCCTGGGACCGTAACAGTACCCCCCCTCTTATGCCCCCTTCCCGGAGGCTTGAGCTTGGCGGGATGATCCAAATGGAACTGGCGGAGAAGACCCTTACCCAGGATGTTAGAGGCTGGTTCCCTCGTACTCTCCTCAGGGCCATAACCCTCTCAGGAGAGGAGATACTCCCATTGTTTGAGGTGGAATCGCACATCCAATACCTCTTTCACTTGGTAGACAGTGTCCTCCTGGGCCGCGGGAGCGGCAGGGTCAGGGATCTTGTTGTGGAAAACGGACAAGACCAATGGCTTGAGCAATGAAACGTGAAAAACATTATGAACCCTGAGCGTAGAGGGAAGGCGGAGTCGGTAAGAGACAGCACCCACTCGTTCTATGACTGGAAACAGGCCAATGTACTTCAGAGCCAAGCGCATAGAAGGAATCCGCAGGCAAAGATGTTTGGTACTTAACCATACCTTGTCCTCAGGGTGGAACGTTGTTGCTGGACGTCGCAGACGGTCTGCGTACCTCTTTGCCGTGACTGCCGTGCGCTGACGTTTCTCCCGAGTAGAGCTCCAGAGGTTGCGTAGCTGTTGAGCTGTGAGTTGCACGGCTGGTGACAGAACAGCCAATGGGAAAGGCAAAGGAAGTCGGAGATATCTCCCATAGTCTACCTGGAAGGGAGGCCTACCGGTGGCCGAATGCCTAAGGTGGTTGTAGGAGAATTCTGCCCATGGGAGTAAGGCCACCCAATCATCTTGTAGGTCTCCCATGAAGGCTCAGAGGAAGGCTTTCAAGGACCAGTTTGTGCGCTCCGCTTGGCTATTGCCTTGGGGATGAAAGGCAGTCGTGAAGTCTAACTGGACCCCAAATTTCTTGCAGAGTGCTCTCCAATATTTAGCCGTGAACTGTGAGCCCCGGTCGGAGGCAATATGGAGAGGAAGTCCATGTAGATGAAAGATGTGCTGGGGAAAAGGCTAGCGAGCTTAGGTGCCGTTGGTAGCTTAGTGAGGGGGATGAAGTGGGCCATCTTCAAAAACCTGTCGATCATGACCTATTACTGTTTTCCCTTCTGAAGGTGGCAAGTCCACGACGAAGTCGGTGGACAAATGGGTCCAGGGCTCTGTGGGAATAGGTAACAGCTGAAGGAGCCCCCATGGGCGACCAGTCGGTGTCTTTTGTCGAGCACAGGTCGGGCAGGAGCTGACGTACAGATGAACATCTCTTCTTACCTGAGGCCACCAGTAATATTCAGTCAGCAGATCCAAAGTCCAAGTGACCCCCGAATACCCTGCGGTCAAGGAGTCATGAGCCCAAGACAACACCTTCTTGTGCAGGCGAACGGGTACGACCGTCTTACCCATAGGAACCACCTCTGAAGCTGCAAGAAGGACTTTGGCTGGATCGAGGATATAATGGGGCGGATCCGGGTTATCCTCTGTTTCAGCCGTCCATGAGAGGGCATCCGCTCTAATGTTCTTGGAGGCTGGCCTGTACCGGAGGCTAAAGAAGAGTGACCATCGGGCTTGGCACAAGGATTCCAGGCTCTTGTGATCCATATAGACGATCACAGGGTATTGGGCCCCCTCCAGCCATTGTTGCCACTCCTCCAGTGCGAGCTTGATGGCCAGGAGCTCCTTATCGCTGATTCTATAATTTCTCTCCGCTGGAGAGAATTTTCAGGAGTAATAGGAACATGGTAGGGATTTGCCTTTCGTGGATAACTGGCTCAGGACAGCCCCTACCGCAACATCAGATGCGTCTACCTCCACAATGAACTGATGCTGCGGATTTGGCTGGTGGAGACAGGCATCAAGGAGAAAGGCTTCCTTCAGCCTCTGGAAAGCATCTATTGCCTTCTGGGACCAATTCTTCGCATCGGCACCTCTCTTGGTAAGGGCCATAAACGGTGCCACTATCTGGGAGTAATGGGGTATGAACTGGCGATAGAAATTGGCAAAGCCCAGGAAGCTTTGTAGGGCCTTGACCCCTACCAGCTGTGGCCAATCCCGAATGGCTGCCACTTTATCAGGGTCCATATGGAAGCCCATGGATGAAACTATATATCTGAGGAATGGCAAGGATTCCTGCTTGAACTGGCACTTCTCTAACTTGGCAAAGAGATGATTGTCCCGAAGCTTCTGTAGTACTTGCCGCACTTGTACTCCGTGCGTGGACAAATCCTTAGAGTATATCAACACGTTGTCGAGGTACACTATAACCGAGGTATGCAACATATCCCTCAAAGCCTCATTCATGAGGTTTTGAAAGTCCGCAGGGGTGTTGCAAAAGCCAAAGGGCATGACTAAATATTCATAGTGCCCATCTCTAGTATTGAAGGTGGTCTTCCATTCGTCACCGGGTCGTATCTGTACCAAATTGTAGGCACCCTGGAGGTCCAACTTGGTAAAGACCTTCGCTCCTTGCAGCCGGTCTAGTAACTAGTAACTCTGGAATCAGAGGCAAAGGGTACCTGTCCCATCGCGTGATGGCGTTGAGGCTGTGGTAATCGATGCAGATTCGGAGTGACCCATCCTTCTTGGCCACAAAGAAGAACCCAGCCCTGGCAGGGGAGTTAGAAGGCCGAATGAAACCTCTATCCAAATTCTCTTGAATATATGAAGGCATGGCCCGAGTTTCCGGAAGCGACAAGGGATAAAACCGCCCCCTGAGAGGTGTGGTGCCTGGGACCAAGTTAATGGCACAGTCAAAGAGCCGGTGTTCCGGGAGAAGTTCGGCCTTCTCCTTAGAGAAGACATCTTCAAAGTCTTGGTACTGTGGCGGGAGTGCCATGGGTGTGGTCAAGAGAGGCAGACTGGGATGAGGAATATTCGTCAGGCAGGAGTCAAAACAAGATGAGCCCCAAGATGCGATCTGAAGAGTATCCCAGTGTATGATTGGGGAGTGTTTCTGCAGCCAGGGTAAGCCCAAAATGATGGGATGCATGGATTTCTCCAGTATAAGGAAAGAAATCTCTTCCACATGCAGGAGGTTGGTGCGAAGAACTAAGGGCTTGGTGCAGGTAGTAATGCTCCCTGGAAGGAGAGTTCTGTGAATAGAAGACACCTGGATAGGAGGAATTCAGGGTCGGACACCAATCTGCAACTGCTGGACGAGGTCTGTGAGGATGAAATTCCCTCCGGCTCCGAAGTCTATCAAAACCAGCGTATCAAACGTACACCCAGGGTAGACGAGGGTAACCGGTACAGTACATGAGGAGGTGGAACATGTATTACCATGGTCGGCTCCCCATTGATCCCTAGGTTCTGGCGTATCCCGGCCGCTCACCACATCGGGCTAGGAAGTGCCTCTTGCCACTGCAGTATAGGCACAGACCTTGAGGGCGGCACCGTCTTATCTCTTCCTGCGAGATTGGACCTTGACCCAACTGCATAGGCTCTTCATCTTGGTTCCCGGGAGAGGCAGAGGAGGAGGGTACCGGTCGGGGAAATGTAGGTCCAGAGTTACTGATTTTACGACTGGACCTCCCTTCCCGGAAATGGCGTTGGATATGGCGGTCCACCCATCCAGCCAGATCAATCAGGCTGTGCAGGTCATCCGGGACACCAGCTTGTCTTGGAATCTGGAAGAAATACCTTCCAAGAATATGCCGTGGAGGCTGTCATCCCTCCAGTCTAGCTCAGCTGCCAGGGTACGGAATTCCACCGCATACTCGTCAAGGGGCCGGTTGCCTTGGCGTAGCTGAAGTAACTCAGAGGCGGCAGTGGGCCTGCGAGAAGGCTCATCGAAGATATGTCGGAAGGCAGAGACAAACTGTTCCAGATTCCCCAGAAGGGGATCTTTACACTTCCATAGTGGAGAAGCCCAGGCCAGGGTCTTCCCGTCCAACAAAGAAATAGTATAACTGGTCTTAATCTGATCCGTCGAAAACTGGGAAGGCAGCATATTGAATCGGATGAAACACTGATTGAGGAATCCACGGCAGTAGTTCGCTTCCACCGAGTACCGTGAGGGTGCTGGCAGCTGTGTGGGCGTCGCCGGTCCAGGATCGGCTGCGGCGGTCCAGGATAGGCTGCGGCAACTGGCACAGTGTACCAACAATCCGATTGGCCAGTCTCTCTACAGTCTTCATCAGGGCATCCAGACAGATTTGCTGTTGCTGCAGACGTTGGGCAATTCCGGGGATGGGCTTTAAGCCGGTCACGTCCGCCGGGTCCATGGCCTTGCAAACTGTTGGATTCGTGGACCCTTGAGCCAGCTGGGACAGATGAAGACTCACCGTGGGAAGGCCCACAGTGGATGTCAAAGCTGGGAGGCAGCACAGAGCAGGAGACCGGGAGGGATCTTCACCACTGGAAGCCCAAGGTTCCCCCAGGAGGAGCCCGTGAGGACCCGAGCTGCTTGGACTTAGGAGAGGCCTCCTGGAAGAAAGCCGGAGTCTGAAGTCAGTGGACAGAAGCCAGAATCAGAAGCCAGTGGACGAGCCGAAGTCAGAAGCCAGTAGTCGAAAGCAGTAACTAGTAGCTCTCAATAGAGCGTGAACCTTGTTGCAAGGCAAAGCATAGGCCTAGCTGCAGGGTTTAAATACCCCTGCAGCGTCTGATGTCATCTGTGGGCTGCTCCCTCTCTTCCCACGCTGGCTCCTTTAAATCTTGAACCCCTGCCCTGCGCGCGCGCCTAGGGGCGGGGCCAGGCACGGCGGATCGACGGCGTCTCCCTCAACGAGGGAGCGTCGCGGCAGAGGCAGGGACAGGCCTAGCTGGCCGAGAAAGCGTTGCAGCAGCCCGGGCTGGCCCCGAGGTAGGTGAAGGGACCGGGGCATGGCCCGGGACTGTAACATTATAGAGACCTCTAAAATAACCAAAGCCTCCTAAACCGACTCCAAAGTGATCTCTGCTGGTTTTTTAAGGGGAGGTTTAATCAATGGAGAAATAACTTCCCCCAACTTGCTCGTAACCCTTAAACATTCTCCATTTTCGACCTCTGAGGGATAAGCGCTTGAGGCTGAATAACCATGTTCCAACCATTACTAATGAGGCCAGTCTTCTTACAGTTATTTCATGCCATGTTATAAACATTACCAAAGGGGCCTGTCACTTACAGCTACAGCATGCCATGTTCCAAGCATTACCAATTAGGCCTGTCATTTACCGCTATGGCATGCCATCTTCCAAAAATTGACACTGAAGCCTGTCACTTAGAGATATCCATGCCATGTTCCAACCATTAACAGTGAGGCCTGTCACTTATTGCTATGATATGGCATGTTGCAACCATTACCAATGAGGCCTGTCACTTACAGCTACGGCATTCCATGTTCCAACCATTAACACTGAGGCCTGTCACTTACAGCTACGGCATGCCATGTTCAAACCCTAGCCACTAAGGCCTGTTAGAAACAGCTACGGCATGCCATGTTGAACCCTAGCACTAAGGCCTGTTAGATACAGCTACGCCATGCCATGTTCCAACCATTAAGACTGAGGCTTGTCACTTACAGCTACAGCATGCCATGTTCCAACCATTAACACTGAGGCCTGTCACTTACAGCTACGACATGCCATGTTCAAACCCTAGCCACTAAGGCCTGTTAGATACAGCTACAGCATGCCATGTTCCAACCATTAACACTGAGGCCTGTCACTTACAGCTACGGCATGCCATGTTCAAACCCTAGCCACTAAGGCCTGTTAGATACAGCTACGGCATGCCATGTTCAAACCCTAGCCACTAAGGCCTGTTAGATACAGCTACAGCATGCCATGTTCAAACCCTAGCCACTAAGGCCTGTTAGATATAGCTACGGCATGCCATGTTCAAACCCTAGCCACTAAGGCGTGTTAGATACAGCTACGGCATGCCATGTTCCAACCATTAACACTGAGGCCTGTCACTTACATCTATGGCATGCCATGTTCAACCCTAGCCACTAAGGCCTGTTAGATACAGCTACAGCATGCCATGTTCAACCCTAGCCACTAAGGCCTGTTAGATACAGCTACGGCATGCCATGTTCAACCCTAGCCACTAAGGCCTGTTAGATATAGCTACGGCATGCCATATTCAAACCCTAGCCACTAAGGCCTGTTAGATACAGCTACAGCATGCCATGTTCAAACCCTAGCCACTAAGGCCTGTTAGATATAGCTACGGCATGCCATGTTCAAACCATTAACACTGAGGCCTGTCACTTACATCTACGGCATGCCATGTTCAACCCTAGCCACTAAGACCTGTTAGATACAGCTACGGCATGCCATGTTCAACCCTAGCCACTAAGGCCTGTTAGATATAGCTACGGCATGCCATGTTCAACCCTAGCCACTAAGGCCTGTTAGATACAGCTACAGCATGCCATGTTCAAACCCTAGCCACTAAGGCCTGTTAGATATAGCTACGGCATGCCATGTTCAAACCCTAGTCACTAAGGCCTGTTAGATACAGCTACGGCATGCCATGTTCCAACCATTAACACTGAGGCCTGTCACTTACATCTACGGCATGCCATGTTCAACCCTAGCCACTAAGGCCTGTTAGATACAGCTTCGGCATGCCATGTCCAAACCAATACCACTGAGGCCCTAGCCATAGATTGCATTACAAACTTACTGAAACGCTCCTCAGGATTTTAAGACCATTCTTCATCTATGATATTCACCTTCTTGCCATTTCTTTCTCTTGCCATGGTTATCTATTTTTTTTCACACTTGCAGCACCGCTTCATGAACCATAACAAATTTCACAGACCACTATTCTAGAGCCTATTATAGACTGTAATAATTTTCCCATATGTTTTAATGAAAAACAAATGAAATGAATGAAACGAATAAATTAAAAAAACATTTTTCGGATTAAAACTAATGAAAGAAATATGGGTCCCAACAAAACAAATGAATGAAACAAAAATGAATTTTTTTTGTTCTGCACATTCCTAATAGTTAGATAATAGGTACCCCTTTGGAGGCTGACCGGATGCCAGCGACCTCAATGACCCGCTGCCTGGAAGAGACGGTTCCTGTGCCAGAGACCATTGCATCACAATTGACTGAGCTTGGTTCCCAGATACGTGTGTGCATACACCTATGAAAAGAAATCACACCTCAGGTCTGGCCAGACTAGCAAACTAGCAGAATCTAATTGAGCTCAATAGGAAAGTAACACTAAGGGCCAGACAACACTGAAAGTGGACAGTAAACACGACAAATGGAAAAAAATATATACTTACCATAAGAGGGGCTCTCTGTTTTTTAGAAAAGGAAAAGTACCCACTAAGACTTAATTTCGTATGATACAGATCTGAAGGTTAAACAGAGTAAAGTGAAGACCAACACACAAAAGAATAAAAGTAATATCTGTCTTGGCGTTGAATCCAGTAGAATGTTTCTGGAAACAAAAGAATAGAATTGTTAATTTTATTTTTGCATTGCTTCCATCAAAGAAAAATGTGGAAAGTATTTACAATTTCTGATTGTTGTCTAAATTTTCCATGGTTAAGAAAAGGGTTTTTTTGAAGTATTATTCCAAAGATACCTTCTAAAGTATTTGAATACTTACAAGATTGTTGCTAATCCTTTTCTACTTGGTAAAAATAAACTTGTTAAATTTGTTCATCAGAAATTATTTCCTCCCTCAGGATGTTTATCCTAAATTTCTCCTCCCTGCCCTGGGAGACTTTGCTGGGTTCTGGATCGGAGACCCAGTAGGGAAGAGGGCATCGGACAACACACCCTGTGAGGTTCCAACTAGAGACCTTGCAACACAGCAACATTTAGCAGCCCACCAGCCTCAGCCATGACAGTGGGAGAAGGTCTCTGCTGCAGGGGGTGCTGTTTCAACTACATCGTAATGGCAGAGAATAATTGGGATTGACTCAGAAAGGCCACACTAGCAGATTCTTCTGTATTAATTATATTGCTGTAACTTTCATTCAAAGGGTTATGGTCACTTTATCATGGCCCTATGAGTGTGTGAGCTACAGATCATTAACATATCCATACCAACCTCAGTCAGTGCTACCAAGTTACCCAGTTCCAGGAGAGAGGTTTCAGGCCAGTCCTATCCTAATGAAGAAGGGCCACCTTCAACATTGATTTCAATAGCTAAAATCAGGGACTACAAATACCAAACTATTGGGACTCATTCCTTTATTGCCATTTGATATTCCGCTTTTTACCATAAATGGCCTCAACGAGGATTATAATAAATTTAAAGTAGGTTAGATGTAAATTCAAACCAAGACTGGCCGAATGTCTCCTTCCTAGAATGGGGTAGCTTGCAGCTCTGCTGGTAGGAACTTCAGGAATTCTACTGAGTAGATTGTTTATAACTCTCTCTTCATGTGTGGCTTTCAAATACGAAAATGAGAGGATTTAATGCTGTCATAAAAAAGAGATATGTAATGTTTTTGTTTGAGATTAGCTCACTGTAAATTCAAACCGTTGTGCTTCGCTAAATGTAAGTATTACACAAATGCAATAATGTTACTCAATAACCACTAATTAAAAATAGTCAGTGAAGCATTAAGGTGCTAAGAAAGTCTTTAATAGAAATATTGGTATCTGAGAAAATAATGCTTTTAGAGCTTTAACACAATCAAAACAATGAGGAAATTGATTTAAAAAGGGCAACTGTAAAAGCCATTCACCACTGTAAATGGTTATTTATCTGGGTGAAAGGGCTTTTGGAAGATTGATAAATGTCTCTGCATTGTGCCAATGTGCATACGTTTACCCGCACTAAGCAGAAGTGTTCCTGGGGACAGGGATAGGGAAGGCTATGAAAAAATCTACCTAATCTGTATTTTCTTAGCGAGGCATTTTTGAAGGAAAACATCTTCAGAAAAAGGAGGTGCAAATTTCTGCAGGTAATTTTTCCCTAGGTAGTTTAGAAAGGAAAAGATGAATACACAATTAAACACCCTGAGCGTGTAAAATCCGGGCCTTGCGTGCGCCAAACGAATTTTCGAAGGGGCCCGGCCATGCAGGTAAAGCTCGGAATGCGCACAAGTGCCGGACTTCTTCGAAGGGGCAGGGGGCCATTGATCGCTGTCCTGAAGCCCCGGCTGCCGTTGCGTGAAACTTACTTCAGCTCGTGAGGATAGGGTAGAGGGGAGTAGGGAACTGGGGAAGATTAGAATATGTCGCCGCACGGAAATTGCAAAAATCCCCCCCTTGCATGCTCTGCCCACACATACGCACGTGGATTATAAAATCCAGCACGCGTGTGCGTGTTATAAAATCAATGCGTCCATGTATGCGCGCTGGGAAGTGTGCGCACACGGACGCACGCATACACATTATAAAATCTTCCCTCTATGTCTTCGAAAATTAGTGCAAAACCCACAGGTAAAATTACCCACAGACTTTGCATCAAGAAGCATAGTTTTAAAAATTGCTCCCTTAAGGCTGCATTTTTAAAGGCCTACGTGTGCTGAAACAGGAAGATACACTTGTGGATGGGATGTGCACGCGCTGTGGGGATTTTAAAATGCCCACAGCCACGCGTGTATCTGCCTGTACATGTGTACAAGAATGGGTTTCAGACAAAGGGGCGTGGGCGGACCAGGACAGCGCATGTTATAAAATTGCTGTGTCCATGTGTGCACGCCCGCACGGTCCTTTTAAAGTTATCCTCTCAGTGCATAGGGTTGTATGCTTTGCAACTTACCCCATTTGTTTGTTAGCAGCATAAGTGCCAGCTCCGAGGAGATGTGGGTGCATAAGACTTACCATACTGGGTCAGACCAAAAGTTAATCAAGCCCAGTATCCTGTGTCCAACAGAGGCCAATCCAGGCCACAAGTACCTGGCAGGATCCCTAAAGCTCGATAGATTCCAAGCTGCTATCTCAGGGATAAGCAGTGGATTTCTGCAATTCTACCTTAATAATGGTTAATGGACTTTTCCTCCAGGAATCTGTCCAAACCTTTATTAAACACAGCTACACTAATAACTTTCACCACATCCTCTGGCAAAAAATTACAGAGCTTAATTATGCATTGAGTAAAAAGGTATTGTAAATGTATTACCCAGTAACTCCATTGTGTGTCCCCTGATCTTTGTACTTTTTGAAAGAGTTTACTATTTCCATTCCACTCATTATTTTCTAGACCTCTAGCATTTCTCCCCTCAGCCGTCTCTTCTCCAAGCTGGAGTGCTCATCTCTTTAGCCTTTCTTCATAGGGGAGCTGTTCCATCCCCTTTATCATTTTGGTCGCCCTTCTCTGTACCATTTCTAATTCTGCTATATCTTTATTGAGATGTGGTGACCAGAACTGCACACAATACTCAATGAGGTCTCTCTATGGATCGATACAGGAACATTGTGATATTCTCTGTTTTATTCTCTGTTCCTTTCCTAATAATCCCCAGCATTCTATTTACTTTCTTGGCTGCTGCAGACTGGGCAGAAGATTTCAATGTATTTTCGACAATGGCACTTAGATCCTTTTCCTGTGTGGTGACTCCTAATGTGGAACCTTGCATTTTGTAGCTATAATCTGGGTGACTCTTCCCTAAGTGCATCACTTTGCATTTGTCCACATTAAATTTCATTTGCCATTTGCATGCCCAGTGTCTCAGTTTTGCAATGTCCTCTTGCAATTTCTCATAACTCTCTTGTGATTTAACAACTTTGAATACTTTTGTGTCATCTGCAGTTTTAATCACCTCACTTGTTATTCCCTTTTCCAGGTCATTGATAAATATATTAAAAATCAGTGGTCCCAGAACAGATCCCTGGGGGGTCTCCACTATTCACCTTTCTCCACTGGCAAAATTTACCATTTAGCCCTACTCTCTGTTTTCTATCTTTTAACCAGCTGACAGTCCAAAATAGGCCACTGCCACTTATCCCAAGACTTTCTAATTTCTTAAGAAGCCTCTCATGAGAGACTTTGTCAAATGCTTTCTGAAAATCCAGATACACTGAATCAACTGGCTCACCTTTATCCACAGGTTTATTTACACCCTCAAAAAAATATAGCAGATTGGTGAGGCAAGACTTCCCTTGGTTAAATCCATGTTGGCTTAGTCCCATTAAACTATGCTTATCTATATGTTCAGCAATTGTTTTCTTTATGATAGCTTCTACCATTTTCCCTAGCACAGATGTCAGACTCACTGGTCTGTAGTTTCCTGGATCACCCCTTGATTCCATTTTAAAAACTGGCCTTACATTTCCAGACTTCAGGTACCATAGATGATGTTACTGATAGTTTGAAATTTCCAATAGCGGATCCACAATTTCATTTCTCAGTTCTTTCAGCACTCTGGGATGAGCACCCCAATAGTGTTTCCTACACTCCTGTAGATCGGGAGTGGAGAGCTCCAGGCTGCAGGGCAGTAAAGCAGTATTTCTGTCTCCTGCCTCCCCCTGCAGCCTATTGGCTGGCTGTAGAAACTCTGACCAATTGGGCTGCAGGGGGTTCCCGAGGGTGTCAACAGGAGCAGGACAGACAGACAGACTTCCAGAGGTGCAGTGGAGATGGGGAAGGCTGCTGATAGAGGGACTAGGTGTTATGTTTGGTGGCTCATGGGATGGCCCCGCAAGCCACTGCACTCACTTTTGCCACTGCACAGTACTACCAGAGGCCTCCTGATGTGGCAGCATCCTGCCATCACCTAATGCCGCTGACCATCACTGCCGTCGCCATCCGAACCAGGCTGCAGGCTCTTCATAGGTGCAGGTGCGTGCATAATATGGGCCTCATGGCAGGAAATCCTGAGTGGCACGCCCAGGTGATGTCAGCCTCCAGGTCTAGCTAAGAAAAGGCCCATAGCAGTTCCTCACCTCAGCAATACATCTCCTGCCTTGCAGGATGTGGGACTTCAAGTTCCCAATTCCTGTGTCCTGCATTCCTGCCTCATTTAGCCTTCCTTGTCCAGTCTCTCCTGTGTGTCTTTGTCTCCCCTTGGCCTGACTCTCTGAACCTTGACCTCATGCCTAGATCTGACTATAATTGCCTGCTACCTGTACTGACCTCCTGCCTGGACCAGATAACAATTGCCTGCTTCCTGGACCTAACAACCCTTGTCTGCCACCTGCTCCGACCTTGGCCTGTCTCTGACTCAATTAGTCTGCTCCTTGCCCTGACCCTGACATGGCACTGGACACTTGCTTTAAGCATCACCCTAGAGATCCACCTAAGACCTGCTGGCTGCCAGAACCCAAGGGCTCAACCTGCAGGGGAGACAGCTGGTACATGTGAAGCTCCAGTCTGTCCCGTTTCAGAGATGCGGGAAAAGAGCTGTATAGATGTGGTAGAGAAAACACTGATAGGGGAGGTAAACCAAGAGAAGGACTGTGAGAAGAGAGGGAAACGTGGTGGTGGGAGGAGGAAAGAATAGATGAGGATAGAGATGGAAGTGGCAGGAAGGGGTGATATTAAGAGGAAGTGAGAGTACAGCATGAGCTGTAGGGAGTTAGCCAGAGGAAAAGATCAGGAAATAGATGAAGACCAGACAAGTTTTAAAAGAAGATAGTAACACAATGACACAGTAACATAGTAATGATGGCAGAAAAGGAGAAAATGGTCCATCCAGTTTGCCTAGCAGTGCTGGTTACCCCCATATTTCTCCTTAAGGGTAGCAACTGCTGCTCTGTGCAGTTATTCGATGAACCTTCTTGGAAATTCAGACAGTGCTGTTGGACTTGGCCTTAGAAACATTCCTGTGCTTTTTCCTTTATATTTGCAGATCAATACCCCAGACCATAAAAGTCAGGGCCCGTGCTGGTGGTCACTGAATCCAATTCCTCTTTCACCACTACCCCCTCCCACCATCAAAGTGGAGACTGATGTGCAATTGCATCAAAAGCATCAAGGGTTATTGGTTAAGAGCAGTAATCCCATGCCTTCTGTTAAGGGCAGTAATTGCTGCTCCATGCTGGTTACCCCCATGTTTATCAGTTCCCTCATTGGTTGTTGTCCTATCCCTTCCATAATGTCAGAGCAGATCCCAATACTGATCCTTGTGGCAGTCCACTTAACACCGTTTGCTCTCCAGAGTAGGTTCCATAGCCCTGCAGGAATTTTACTAGAAGGAGGAGGCAGCTGTGGTAGTTTCAGATATTATTGGCTCAATACTGCTTTCTTACAGATTGGCAGCTCCATGTCACGCTGAAGAACATAGGGTTTATGTTGCAATCAAGTTTTTATTAGATTAGAGACAAAACTTCCAAGCTTCACAGTATAGCATGACATTAACACATAACAGCAGCAAACAAGAGTTGTGGAATATGGTTTCTAGTTTTAGTGTTTATTAAAATACGTGCAGTTTTTCCAAACCTTTCTGTAGCAAACTTCTGTATATTTTATTGCAATAATCCAAGTTTGAAACGACCAGTGCTTGTATTACTGCTGTCACAAGTTATTTCCACAAAATGTTTTCAGCCTACTTAAGAAGTATAATTTTCCAGATGAACATGACAGACTGATTGGATTTGCAATTCCATGGATAACTTGTGATCTAGTCTGATTACCAAGTTTCAAATTTCCTGGCCTATTGGTAACAACTCCCCCTCGACATACACTTAATAATCCGAACCAGGGGCATGGGCTTTCTCTACCCCGAATAACTCATATTGTTATGACCATTGGCCGCGGCCGACCCAACTCACATCCTGCCATGCCTGGCCCTCCACTCCAGGGGACCTCGCAGCTCTGGCCACCCACTGTCGCCGCGCTGTTCCTGGCTCTCCTTGCTCCACATGGTGGCTGGGACGCCACCGGCTCATACTCTGACTCCAGGCCTTCCTAGGCACACGTGCGCCATCTGTTCTCTATTTAAAGGGCCAATGGCTGGAACCCTTGGGCTGTTCTCGACTGATGACATCATTACCGTGGGATATTTAAGCACCTCCTTGGGCCTATGCAAACTGACTTGGCAACGAGTTCCTTCACCTCGCTGGTGCTTGTTCCTGCGTCTCCGGATCCGCGGTTCCTGCCTTGGATCTCTACCTGCTGATCTGGACTCCTTGGGGGCCTGCTTGCGCTTCCTTTCAGGAAACCTGGTCTCCAAGCTTCCCCGCTCCTCGGGGTAGGTCCTGCGCTCCTCACAGAGATCCTGCCGGCTCGCTTCCTCACTCCTTGGGGTAGCCTCAGCACTGCCTATTAGAGATCCCTTCTCTACGCTTCCCCGCTCCTCAGGGCAATCTCTACGTCACTACATCAGAGACTTTGACTCTGCGTTTCCCCGCTCCTCGGGGCAGTCTCTATGTCACCACACCGGAGGCTCTGACTCTACGCTTCCCCGCTCCTCGGGGCAGTCTCTATGTCACCACACCAGAGACTCTGACTCTACGCTTCCCCGCTCCTCGAGGCAGCCCCTACATCACCACACCAGAGACTCTGTTGCTATGCTGTCCCGCCCCTCGGGACAGTCTCTGCATCACTCCTTCAGAGATCCTGTCTCCGCACTCCCCACTCCTCGGGGCCTTCCTAGTGCACCTCTGCCTTGGAGGTTCCTTCTCTGGTACATCGTATCTTCAGTCCTGCCTAAGTACTGTGACCCCTCTGAACTGTGCCTCTTCATCCCGCTCCTTGGGGCGCCTCGCCGTATATCTCAGTGCAGGCACCTGCGATCACGTGGCAGTGATGCAGGACATCCTTTCTCTACTGAACTATAGTTGTGTCCCTGCTGCAGCTGACCTCGCATCCTGATGGTGAGGACCTGTGGGGCCCTACTCCTCATGTAGCATCAACCTCTACCACAGGCCAAGGGTCCACGAATCCCAACACATATTTTGCTCAGATGCTCAGTTTAGACTGATTAACTTAACAGTTCTTATGTCTCTTTTTTCAGTCTTTAATGGAAAATATACTTGGATGTCATCAGCATCTGCAAGTATATGTTAAAAAGAACTGGTGAGAGTAAATACCATGTAGGACCCTAAAAACTGAAGAGTCTGACAAAAGCTCCACAAGCACTGCCCAGTGCAGTACAGAAAAGACAAAATCATTCTAATACATTTTCACTTGTACAAAATCCTTCACTTAAAATTTGCCGTGGGTACAAAATATGCCCTGTCACTTGCACATGCTTTCTCTACAGGTCAATTTTCGTTGGAAAATTATGCATGAAGACATGAAAATGCAATCTGCACAAGTACTTTTACTCCCCAACCTAAACATGCTCCTGGGAATTCCTCCATTCAAAGCAGATAAAAGTAAAACACAGGTTTGAAGATGGTGCCAACTTTTACCCACAATGCAGGCAGATGATTTTAACATTTTTTACCAGGGTAAATCTTTGAACATTGTACACTCATGTCTATCTTCCTCAAATACCATAAAGCACAAAGAATATTCTTTCCAATCTGATTATCTGAAACTACAGACTTTAAAGGTTTGTGCTGCAAGATAAATCAAACTAACTACTGAGAGTTAATTTGTCTGACCATAAAATGCATTCAATAAGTGTAAAACAAAACTAATTGCTTTTTTTCCATACAAATTTAATCATACTATAAAGTATGATCAATGCAAATGAAAAGAATTGAATAGGTTAAGTGTCAGGAATCTATAATGAAAAATGTTTAGTGTGTGCTTTAACAGGCGCAAAGTCAGGACAAGCTGCCTCCTCGGTATTAATCATCCAGATATTTTGGCCATGTTTTCCATGAGGCCAGCATTGTTCTCCATTCTGTCATTTCACTCTGTAAACAGCATTCTCTTTAGAAGTCAAGACTTTCTGAAGGAATATGCAAGGAAATTGAGATATAGACTAAATAGAATTTTTCTTTTGCAAATTTTACAATTATTGCATATACAGAATAGTCAGAATTTTAAGAGTTGTATATCACAAGTTCTCCAAAAAATCATCTAACTAGTGAAGTTGTATTTTTCTACCAAATCCTAGTCATGGTACAGCCATGTAAAAGATGTCAACACGGCCAATGCCATGAAACATAGTCAATGCACAGCACATGAGATGGGCCAAAAATTCAATGTCCAACTCAATCCTGAACTATGTGATTTTTATTCTGGATTGAGTTGGAAATAATTTAATTTCCCCCAGATTCTATGGAGAAGTTCATCAACATTTCCTGGATGCGGCTAACTTGGTAGTTCAGTGACAGTCATATGAGGGACCTGGGTTTGATTCCCCTCCCCAGGACAGTTGGGACTGGGATTGTTGTGGAGGCTGCATTCATAGTCCATGGGGGAAGATCGCCAGGGACTCGGCGCAATTGCATAATGGTGACACCCAGTGATTACAGGGTGCATGGATCCCAGCTGAGGACTGTCATGGCAATTACTGAACCAATTACTCTCCTCTCATTTCCCCCCTTTAATACATTGTAATCTCTTTGCATCATTCTCTATTATGTTGTAATTATCATGTTGAATTGTTGTAATTTTTCAGTTTTGAATTTGCTATTTGATTGTGTTATTTATTCTTTCTTTTCAAACCTGCACTATCGTTGCTCAGTTGGCATTGACTCCCTTCCCTTATCTCCTTGTTTTAATGTATTTTCCATTCATTTTGTTAAAATGTGAACCGGCATGAATTTGCTCACTAATGCCGGTATATAAAAGCTATTAAATAAATAAATAAATAAATAAGCAAGCTGGAAGAATATATAAATTAGAAGAAGGAAATCCCCTGGGTAGTTGCGAAAGAAAGTACAAAGAATAGGAGGAAACTATGGAGTTAAAAAGAATTCCCCAATGAATCTGAAGAAAATCAGCCAGATTTGATGCTTTACATGTGCCTGCTGGGGTGCCTTGAATCAGGTCAATGCAGATTCATTCATTCTTGCAACCTTCATAAGATTTTTTTTTAATTCAGCAAACCAGTTCAACAGGTTGTTATGGTTAAGCGATGTTTGGGTGGATTCTTGGGTACTGTGGCAGATGACCACGCCCACAGGGAGGAGCCCCGTGAGGAGCCACAGTACTGGGCTTGACTCAGGATGCACAAACATAGAATTAGATCTTTTATTGTACAGCTTGATGTATACCACCAGAGGTGGCAGTGGTGAGGTAGTCTGGATGTAGCAGTCTCGGGACCCTCAGCAGAGGGGACCCTTCTCACCCCGTTGGTTTAGGGGAATTCGGGTGTAGGTTTCCCAGCAAGGCAATGCTGTAGATGAGACAGACTGAGAGTTAGATGACTCACTAGATGGTAGCTGTAGGTATGTGATTCCACCAGGCTGAAGTAGATGATACTGGCACCGAGGCAGGGAGAGCAGGCCCTCGAGGAGTGAGTACCTGATCCCTATTAGGCACCTGAAATAAAGCAGAGGGCCCCCGAGGAGCGGGTACCCAGGTTAGTCAATACCCCGAAGGGCAGAGAGAGAGCTTCCAGCGGCAGCACGGAAGTGGCAGAATAGCTTAGACCGGACGAGTCCAAGTCCTAATCCAGTCCTTGCTAATTTGATTAGCTAGCACATAAGGGCAGGCTAAATACCCGGATGGTGTGACGTCACTTGAGGGGGACGCCCCCGAGGTTCGCGCCAATGTTGGAATAA
Source organism: Rhinatrema bivittatum (assembly GCF_901001135.1). Lineage (NCBI taxonomy): Eukaryota > Metazoa > Chordata > Amphibia > Gymnophiona > Rhinatrematidae > Rhinatrema > Rhinatrema bivittatum. Next base: position 103,327,424 of record NC_042625.1, read on the forward strand.
AGATGAGCATAGCGGGCGCCCACCCTAGTAGGCCCTTGGGAGGAGCATGGCGGGAGGCAGCACCATAGCTGTTCCGGGGATGACGGAGAGGGCGGCTTGCAGACGCAGCAGTAGCCATTTTCCAAAGGTAAGAGGGAGGAGTCGTGAACAAGGCACGGCAAACGGGGTGAAGCCGTCTTGACAGACGCAACAGTACCCCCCTTCAAAGGGCGCCCTCCAGGCTTCCTACCTGGTCTTGGTTTCTGAGGATGCATTCTGTGGAATTGTTGAAGCATCTCTTTATCCATGATATTAGCCAAAGGTTCCCAAGAGTTTTCTTCAGGTCCATAACCCTCCCATGACAGGAGGTATTCCCATACTCTGCCTCTCTTTCTTACATCAAGGATTGTGTCTACCTTGTATTCAATGTCTTCTTCTGCATCTATTGGTGTAGGTTCAGGTGTCTTGGTAGAGAACTCACTAAGGATTAATGGCTTCCATAGTGAGACGTGGAACGCATTATGAATTTTCAATGCGGGTGGTAGCTTCAGACTATAAGTGAGATTGCCTAATCATCGGAGAATGGGAAAGGGTCCAACGAAGTGTGGAGCAAAGCGAGCTTAAGGTAGTATAAGTCTTTTTTTTTTTTTTTTTTCCAAGATATTTTATTAAACAAAATCGTTCAGCACAACACTTCCAAAGAATACAAAAGTACACAATATAATAGGTCCAACCGTGCGGAACATACATGAAAATACCGTATACAACAGGTTTTGACATTTTTAGTGGTTACATCCCATCACTCCCCCTATCCCCAACCCCCCACCCTTTCCCATCCTCACATTGCCGCCGGGTAATACAAACAAGCAAACCAAGTACTATATATACAACATCTTATAGTCACTTATGGTAAACCCCATGAACGGGTATTAAAAATGCAGCAGAAAACAAAAGAGAAAAAAGAAAAGAAAAAGTCAAGAAATTCTACCTCAAGAGCAATAGTGTACTCGTAATGAACCCATAGTCCTAGGGCCCAACAGCAGGAGCAACAGGTTCTACCAACGGAAATAGTTGTTGCGTGGCCTCAGAAAGCTGACTGTAGAAAACCTGCCAGATATCACGAAACAAACCCTTTTTCTTGCATGAAAAAGTCTTATAAAGCAATCCATATTCCAGCTGGTAGAGATTAGACATTTGTGCATTCCATAAAAAGTAATCTGGAGGAGTATCCTCCACCCACTTTAAGAGGATACATTTTTTAACAATCAAGCACACCTTAGAGAAGAAAAGAGTGTTGTCATGATTTAGCGAGGATTCACCTGAGTCAACATTTAACAGACAAAATGCCATTGACCATTGTATCGGTGTGGAAAACATATCAGACACCCTCTTTCTAACCTGTTCCCAAAAAGCTTGGATAAGTGGACAATCCCACATAGCGTGGATAAGTGTAGCTGATCCGGCTGAGCATTTAGAACACACTTTAGAACCAACAATACCCATATGAAAAGCTACCAACGGGAGAAAAATAGCCTGGTGGAAAATTTTCAATTGAAGTTCTCTTAAGTAAACATTATTTGTTATTTGATATATAGACATATAGCTCTCTTATAACATTAACTCATCGAGCTCTTCCGTAATAACAGCTCCCCATTTTTGTAGTAGCTGAGCAAAGGTGGAGTAGGGTGTTATATTTTGACAAAACTTGTATAATATGGATAACGACCCCTGTCTCCCCCCATATACCTTTAAAAGAAGAGCATATGCGGAATTCTCTAGAGGTCCTTGGGTTGACTGTAAGAATTTATTGACAAATGCCCGCAACTGAGCATAACCCAAATAATACCTAGAGGAGATCCCCATCTGTGTTTGTAGGACCTCAAAGGGTACTATCCCCCCAAACTGGGAATCCAGAACATGTCCTAGAAGAACCTCCCCTGTAGGCTCACTTCGCCCCAAAAACATAGAGTCAAAAGGAGGCATCAGAGGGTTATTAGTCAGCGGATATTGTAAAGAGATCTGAGAGGGCAACTGGAGCCGATTCCTTAATTCTCGCCAGGTCCTGTGCATAACAGATATTAATTGAGCTTTAACACCCAGCCGAGACAGCTCTCTAAGTGATAAATGGAGAACCAACTTAGGGGGAAGTGATTGGCATAGGTCTTGCACCAGAGCATAATCCGTGTACTCACAAGTACCCTGCAACCAATCCCCCAGAAATCGCATCTGTGCCACCCAGGCATATAATCTGAAATCGGGTAAGTTGAAACCCCCCTTCATTCTGGGTGCTATAAGAGTATTATACGATATCCTTGCTTTTTTCCCCCGCCATATAAAACGAGTGATGGTACGTTGGAGATATTTGAGATCTTTGCCCGAAAGGTATATAGGGAGCATAAGCAGTAAGTATAATAATTTTGGCGCAATGATCATTTTTATGACAGCTATCCTACCCTGCATAGACAGAGGGAAGTTAAGCCAGGACTCCAACTGTTTCCCAATCTTGTCTAACAGTGGAGGTATATTAACCTGGTACCATTGCTGGGTATTCTTATGAATGTATACACCTAGATATTTAATTTTATCCCCAGCCCATCGCACTGGAAAGTCCCTCCAAGTAGATTCTAGAGTGCCCGTAATGTCTAAAGCCTCGGTTTTATCCAAATTGAGTTTGAAACCGGAAACAGCCTGGTAAGCTGCAAGTACTTGCACCGCCCGAGGGAGGGACTCCCGCGCATTTGACAATAATAAGAGCAGATCATCCGCAAAAAGTAAAGTTTTATGGATATGCTTCCCCACTTGTATACCCTGTATTTTCACGTCATCCCTGAGGGCAAGCACCATAGGTTCGACGGACAATATAAACAAAAGGGGTGACAGTGGGCACCCCTGCCGTGTACCCCTACCAAGCGGGAAAGGCTCCGACAGAGAACCATTTACCATGATGCGGGCTGTAGGGTTGGTATATAAAAGTGTGATATATTGGAAAAAAAACATCCGGGAAGCCAAATTTCTGTAAAGTCTGTTTCAAAAACTCCCATTCCACTCTGTCGAATGCTTTCTCAGCATCGCATGCCACCAGCAGAGGGTCCAAGATCCCTCGAGAAGTGCAATGTTCCAAAGCGCAGAGTACCCTATGAATGTTAACAGTAGCCCTCCTTCCCTTCACGAAGCCTACTTGGTCTGTTCCAATGAGGCATGGCATAATATCTTGGAGGCGATTAGCTAATATCTTGGCATATATTTTTATATCTAAATTAAGTAAAGAAATCGGTCTGTATGAACCAGTTTGGAGAGAGTCGCGCCCCGGTTTTGGAAGGACCACTATATTTGCAGACCTCATCGTTTCTGGCATGGACCCACTGTTTTTTATAGCTACGAAAACCCGGGTCAGAGGCTCTGGAAGACCCACAAGCAATGATTTATAAAACACTGAGTCAAAACCATCCGGCCCAGGTGTCTTGTGAGCTGGCAATGATTTAATGGCTTCCGCCACTTCAGCTGATTCAATATCTCTATTCAAGAAGGCACATTGCGCCTCTGAGAGAGTGGGACAGGGCACCTGCGATAGAAAACGTGATATGTCCTCTACTCGAGGAGTCTCAGAAGTATATAATTGTTTATAATAATGGGAGAATATATTTGCTATTACCCTCGAATCAGAATGTATTTTCCCCTTTGTGTCTTTAATCGCCGGTATAAATTTACTTGGTTCCTGACTTTTGAGAAGATTAGCTAGCATCTTGCCGGCTTTATTGGCATGGTGAAACATGCGGAATTTGTACTGTTGTAGAGACATGGTGGCCTTAGCATGCAAAATGTCATTTAGAGCTAACTGAGTAGCTCTATAATCCGCCAAGATTGGATCAGTTAAACGGCCCATGAGTTTATTCTTCAGGCTTGCTAGCTGCTTAGTTAAGCGAAGAATGTCAGCGGATTGTTTCTTTTTTTTATAACTAGTATAGCTTATTATATGTCCTCTCATGACTACTTTTGCAGTTTCCCAAAACAATATAGGTTGCTGAAGGTGTTGTTCATTATCCTTAACATATTCGGACCATTTTTTCTGTAAGAAAAGAGGGAAGGCCCGATCCGTGGAAAGAAACCCAGGCATTCTCCATTGAGAGCACCTGTCAGATGGGATAACTTCTATCTGGGCGGTCACTGGGCAATGGTCTGAGATTATTAAATCCGTGATCTTAGCACGTGAAAATTTCTGTAACAGAACCTTAGACACTAACAAATAGTCAATTCTTGACCATGAGGCATGCGCCCTAGCTAGATGTGTGAAATCATGATTCCCAGGATTCAGCACCCGCCATAGGTCTAGCAATTGCAGCTGCGCACAGAGAAACAGCGGCCCCTTATTGTCTCCCATAGGATGATCTGCCCTCGCTGGGTGCTTATCAATAGCAGGGTCAACTACACAGTTCAGATCTCCCCCCAATATTATAGGTCTGGCGGCAAATACCGAAATCTGAGATACCAGCTCTGTAAAAAATAGATGATCATATTGATTTGGGGCGTAGACAGAAACAAGGGTCACTTCTAACCCCATTAGAGAACCAACAACAATAACATATCTGCCTCTGGGATCCACTATCTGTTTCTGTACCTTAAAATCAAAGGACCTGTGAATTAAGATAGCAACTCCACGACTTTTTGAAGAGCCAGCTGCAGAAAAAATTTGAGTGAACCCTTTCTTAGCCAATTTCCTTGCTTCCGCTTGTGACAAATGTGTTTCTTGTAGAAAAATCAATTTGGCTTCTAGTTTATTTAGGTGAGCTAGGACTTTCTCCCGCTTGATGGGGGTACCTAAGCCCGCCACGTTCCAAGAGACTATTTTCCCTGCCATAGTAGCACAGGAGTGTACAGGGGATATGGTATTACATCCATACTGGAGTCCGTTAGGTACCCCATACTAATGCGGACCTCAGAGGTAACAAGTTCCATGTAGGCAGGCAGAAACTGAGTGACATTAAAAACAAATAAAACCAATAAAATGTCCCATTCCCTCAAACAGCAATGTGAGCTTCCCACGCCCCCCCCGAAACAGCCCCTCCCCCCCCCATTCCTCTCCCCCCTCCAACCCCCCTTCTCCCAATTCCCCTTCCAAATACAAACACACTCCTATTAGGGACTTGGAGTCAACGAGCTGACGTGCACAGCCGTCTCATTGAATAAAATAATACCTTTTCCGGGCTCAACTAAACACAGGCCCCCGAAATGGATTTGTCAAAAAAAAAACCAGTGTACCAAACTCGCTGGCTGGCAGAGTAAAGCATAACCAACAACATTTATAATAAACGCCGTAGCACAAATGAAGACGTGCACGAACTAAGCTAAAGGAAATCCAAAGATATAATGCAAGTGATTGCAAGAAACCAGTCCGTAACGCTAATAAATCAGTCTTTGGCCGTGGGACCTCCTTCCATGCAGTCGAAAGCCACAGCGGAATTTCCCCACCACGCCGCCTCCAGTCACCATAAAGTAAAACATGCTGTGAATACCTTCCATATGGCACTGAAGAATTAACAGTCACTCCGCAGTGGTAGTTGTTGGCTGTGGGATTTGGTTGATGAATACTTGCGCTGCCGCAGTGTCTTCAAAGATTTTCTGCTCCCCTTGATGCCAAACTTTCAGTTTAGCGGGATACAGAAGCATAAACCTCACTTTCTTCTTTGCCAATTCCGAGCACAAAGGGGTGTAGGTCTTCCGCAACCCAGACACGTGCGCCGAAAAATCTTGAAATATTAATATCTTCTGATTTTCAAACTTAATATCCCTTTCCTTTCGGAAGTGCTGCAAAATGGTCATTTTATTAACATAGTGAAGAAACTTTGCGATAATCACTCGCGGCCGGTTCCTGGTGTCATCCGCGATTTTTGGGCCCAATCGATGCGCTCTTTCCATCAAACCTCCCGCGGCGACATGAAGCGTTGGGATCATGGCCACCAGCCATTGCTCTAGCGTGCGCATAATCTCCCCATCAGGAATGGACTCTGGAAATCCAACGAATCTGAGATTATTGCGTCTCGCCCTATTTTCGAGCTCATCGAGCTTTTCACTTTGTTGTTTGCTGCTTTGTTCCAGCGCTTGAACTTTTCGTTCTAGTGTTCCAACGTCATCTTCCACGAGGGTAGTGCGGCCCTCCACTCTTTCCACTCGTCCCTCGATCTCTCCCAGCGAGGACCGCACTTCAGCTATCTGTTCCGCAATCTGATGCAAACGCGCGTCCAGTGCTAGTACGACCGCCTGTGAGATTCTGTCTTCCAACGATTCTTCCGTTATTGTATCGACAGGATCGGGAGAAGCCGGCGCCATCTTGGTTTCAGCTGGTTTTGCTTTCTCCTTCTCTTTACGTTGTAATTTAGTCGCCATTCCGAGAGTGTCTCGTTGATAAACGTAACAGATGAGATGAGGGTAATGTTAGATTGCAAAAATGATCACCCGATGAAATTTTCAATGCTTCCCTCAGCTAAAAACACAATGAGACGGCTGGAACCCGGTCAGTGCACGTCTAGCCGGATTCACCACATCACGTGACCCCCCGTAGTATAAGTCTTAAGTGCTTTGTGGATAGCCAGACTTTGTCACCAGGCTGGAAATCTGGAGCCTTGCAGTGATGAGCATCGTATCTTTTCTTTGCTCATTGTCCTGCTTTAAGAAGCATCTCTTTGGTCTGAGTCTATAGTTGTTGAATATCTTTGGCAGTAGATTGAGCTGCCGGGGACGACACTGACAGTGGAAGTGGTAGTGGTGGTAATGGTAGACATCCGTAGACCCCTTCAAATGGTGTTAATCCAGTTCATGTTGCTGGATGAGAGTTGATGGCGAATTCAGCCCAGGGCAACAGTTCAGCCCAATCATTCTGGTGGGTGCCCACATAGGCACGAATGAACTGCTTGAGTGTTCTATTCATTCTCTCTATTTGCCTGTTAGACTGTGGATGGTATGCTGAGGTGAAGTCGAGAGAGATATCAAACTTCTTGCACAATGCCTTTCAAAACTTAGCTGTGAATTGGGCTCCTCGATCGGAGACTATGTGCTTAGGCATGCCGTGTAGGTGGAAGATGTGCGTGATGAAGAGCTTAGCAAACTCCATGGCTGTGGGTAAACCAGGGAGAGCCACAAAGTGAGGCATCTTTGAGAACCGATCTACACTTACCCAGATTGTGTTGTTTCCTCCTGAGAGTGGTAAGTCTACCACAAAGTCTGTAGCAATGTGTGTCCATGGCTCGTCTGGTACTGGCAAGGGTTGAAGTAGACCCCAGGGACGACCGGATGGTGTTTTCTGTCTGGCACAATTAGTGCAGGAAGCAATGTAGGAGAATGTGTCTTCCTTCATGGAGGGCCACCAATAAAACCTTTGCAGTTTAGACAGAGTTCTGCGTTGACCAGGGTGCCCAGCCAGTTTGGAGTTGTGAGCCCATGCTAGCAGCTTTTTTCTTAGGTTCTTAGGTACTATGGTTTTACCTGCAGGTACAGAGTGAGTATCTGCCAGGATAACTCTTTTCGGGTCGATGATGTGTTGCGGTTCATCTGGAATGTCCTCAGCGAGGAAGGAGCGAGACAGGGCATATCTGCTCTGATGTTCTTCTCTCCAGGGCGGTATTTCAGCACAAAGTCAAATCTGTTGAAAAACAGAGACCATCTCGCTTGCCTGTAGTTTAGGCCCTGAGTGTGGCGGAGGTACTCCAGATTTTTATGGTCTGTAAAGATTGTGATCTGATGTTGTGTTCCTTCGAGCCAAGGGCGCCACTCCTCGAATTCCATCTTTATTGCCAGGAACTCTTTATCTCTTATTCCGTAGTTCTTCTCTGCTGGTGAGAAGCGACGGGAGAAAAATGAGCATGGTTGTAAGACCTTGGAACCACCGGCCTGGCTTAGCATGGCCCCTATGCCGACATCTAAGGCATCAACCTCAACGATGAAGGGCTTAGTTGGATCCGGGTGTCAGAGGCACAGCTTGCTCGAGAAGGTGTCTTTTAGTTTCTGGAATGCTGTTACTGCCTCCGTGGACCAATTGGCAACATTGGAACCTTTCTTTGTCATGGCTGTAAACGGAACAGTGAGTGAGGAGTAGTTCTTGATGAATGTTCTGTAATAGTTGGTGAAACCTAGGAAACGTCTGAGAGCCTTTAGACCAGTGGGTTGTGTCCATTTCTTAATGCTCTCCAGCTTCTGTGGGTCCATCTGGAAACCTTGGTTGGAAACAGTGTACCCCAAGAAAGGCACTGATTCCTTGTGAAACTCGCACTTAGACAACTTGGCGTATAGATGATTCTTGCGGAGTCTTTGCAGTACTCTTTTGACATCCTCCAGATGAGTGGTCATGTCTTGGGAGAATATCAAGATGTCATCTAAGTATACAATGACACATTTGTAGAGGAGGTCCCGCAAGATGTCGTTCATTAAATTTTGGAATTCAGCCGGGGCATTGCACAGACCAAAGGGCATCACTAGATATTCAAAGTGACCGTCCCGGGTGTTGAAGGCTGTCTTCCATTCATCGCCAGAGTGGATGCAAACTAAGTTGTAGGCTCCCTTAAGATCAAGCTTGGAGAATATCTTGGCTCCCTGTAGTCTGACAAATAGCTCTGAGATGAGTGGTAAGGGGTAACGATCTTTCACAGTTATCTCATTGAGACCCCTGTAATCTTATACATGGATGCAATGTTCCATCCTTCTTCCCCACAAAGAAGAAGCCTGCACCAGCAGGAGACTTGGAGGGTCTTATGAAGCCTTTTTGGAGGTTCTCCTGAATATATTCGGACATGGCTTTATTCTCTATCACAGAGAGAGGGTAAACCCGTCCTTTGGGTGGTTCAGTGTTAGGCTTCAGATTGATGGTGCAGTCATAGGGTCTGTGTGGCGGTAGTACGTCTCCAGCTTCTTTAGAAAAGGCATCTTGAAACAATGCATATTGAGGCGGCAACCCCAGCATCAATGGGGTAGTTGGCATGCAGGGTAAAGGAGCGATCTCCATCAGGCATTTACCATGGCAGTCTGGACCCCAACATGAAAGCTCCAGAGTGGCCCAATTGAATTGAGGCATATGCTGCTGCAGCCACGGTAGCCCCAGTACTATAGGGCGCATGGCCTTCTCCAAAACAAAGAAGGAGATGGTTTCAGAATGGAGGACGCCGGTCCGTAGACATACTGGTTCGGTGAGCTGGGTTACTTCGCCCGGTAAGGGCTCTCCATGAATTGAAGATAGGAGTAGTGGAGACTTCATGGTGGTAGTGGGAATTTGCAAGTGCTCCACTAATCGTTGTAAAATGAAATTACCTCCTGTCCCTGAGTCCACTAGGGCAAGAGTCTGATACTCTAAGGGTCTGCAGATCAAGGATACAGGAAGAGAGAGAGGAGGAGAGGGTGCAGTAAGACCTAAGAAGAGTCCTCCCGCAGGACTTAGGTCTGCCAGTTTCCCGAACATATAGGGCATGTTTGCACAGCATGGCCAGCTTGTCCACAATACATGTACAGCCCCAATTTCTTCCATGTTCTTCTCTCTTTTGATGTCAGATGGCTACAGCCTATTTGCATTAGTTCTTCTTCGCCAGCAACTGGACCCAAGGGAACAGGCCTGGGTGTGGACTTAACTTGAGCTTCACCCTGAAAGGGTCTTCTGGGAGTCTTGGTCTCTTGAACTTTGTCACGAAGTCAGCGATCAATCCTTGTTGCCAACTTCACTAGTTCAGCCAAGGTCTCAGGCATCTCACGAGCAGCAAGCTCGTATTTCAAATGAGAGTTCAGTCCTTCAAAGAAGAGGGTCCTCAGGCATTTAGGGTCCCAATGTAATTCTGATGCCAGTGTCTTGAATTCGATAGCGAAGTCAGTTAAGGGTTTAGTCCCTTGCTTCAGGTGAACCAATGAAGATCCTGCAGTGGTATACCGGGCAGGGTCATCAAAAACTGATTTGAACAACTCGAGGAAACCATCAATATCATGTAGAATAGGATCCTTGCGCTCCCACAGCGAAGAGGCCTAAGCCAACGCTCTTCCATCCAGATAAGACAAGATATAGGTGGTCTTGGCATAAGCTGTAGGAAAATGGCTAGGTTGCAGGGAAAAGTGCATGCAACACTGGGTAATAAAACCTCTACATCTCCAAATTTCCCCCGAGAAGCGTGTTGGAGTAGATAGAGGTACAATAGTCTTGACCGTCACTTCTGGCGGTGTAACTTCTTTACCTGAGGTGGTGGGTAAGTTCATCTGTGTGTGCAGCTGGTTGAATGCAGCAGTCAAATTCTCCAGCGCATTCTGCTGTTCAGACATTCGCTGGGCATGGCCTGCAATGCGATAAGCTGAGCCGAATCCATGGAGTTAGCAATCTGTTATGGTTAAGCGGAGTTTGGGTGGATTCTTGGGTACTGTGGCAGATGACCACGCCCACGGGGAGGAGCCCAGTGGGGAGCCACAATATTGGGCTAGACTCAGGACGCACAAACACAGTATTAGATCTTTTATTGTACAGCTTGATGTATAAGAACATAAGAACATGCCATACTGGTTCAGACCAAGGGTCCATCAAGCCCAGCATCCTGTTTCCAACAGTGGCCAATCCAGGCGATAAGAACCTGGCAAGTACCCAAAGTCTATTCCATGTTACCACTGCTAGTAATAGCAGTGGTTATTTTCTAAGTCAACTTAATTAATAGCAGGTAATGGACTTCTCCTCCAAGAACTTATCCAATCCTTTTTTAAACACAGCTACACTAACTGCACTAACCACATCCTCTGGCAACAAATTCCAGAGTTTAATTGTGTGTTGAGTGAAAAAGAACTTTCTCCAATTAGTTTTAAATGTGCCACATGTTAACTTCATGGAGTGCCCCCTAGTCTTTCTATTATCCAAAAGAGTAAATAACCGATTCACATCTACCCGTTCTAGACCTCTCATTATTTTAAACACCTCTATCATAGCCCCCCTCAGCCATCTCTTCTCCAAGCTGAAAAGTCCTAACCTCTTTAGTCTTTTCTCATAGGGTAGCTGTTCCATTCCCCTTATCATTTTGGTAGCCCTTCTCTGTACCTTCTCCATCGCAATTATATCTTTTTTGAGATGCGGCGACCAGAATTGTACACAGTATTCAAGGTGTGGTCTCACCATGGAGCGATACAGAGGCATTATGACATTTTCTGTTTTATTCACCATTCCCTAATAATTCCCAACATTCTGTTTGCTTTTTTTAATCCTACTCTTTCGTGTACTGCGAAGATTCATTGGTTGTTTTATCGCAGTGCACGATGTTTTCGCGATTTGCGAATGCATTTCTGCGAATGGCGAAAACATGGCGTGGCGCGCTGTTTTCCCGCTGCACGAAATTTGCATGGGACACGCCCCCTCATGCGTTACCACTGCGATATTGGAAAATGAGGCCCTTAATGTCTTAAAAAACCTGAAACCACTACTTCATGCCAATGACTTCCGTACGGTTATCCAGGCTACACTTGCGTCCAAGATGGATTACTGTAACTCCCTCTTTCTTGGCTTACCCTACTCCTCTATAAAGCCCCTCCAAATGCTGCAGAATGCTGTAGCCAGAACCCTCTCCAACACTCGCAAATATGACCATATCTCCCCGATCCTTAAGGACCTGCATTGGCTCCCCATTCCCTCCCGTATCCTCTATAAATCCCTGACCATTATCCATAAAGCCATATATTCCCATAATTCCAACTGGCTCTTCGACCCCCTCCAACTCGCACCTCACATCTACGAGGGATCGGGTGCTCTCCATTGCTGGACCCATGCACTGGAACTCACTCTCGACCCACCTGAGACTAGAACCATGCATCATAAAATTCAGAGCCCAACTTAAGACTTGGCTTTTCAAACAAGCCTTTCCCCAAAATCCTTGCCGACTCTTGAATTGTGATGTTATATCGTTCTGATATTGACTCTGATTTTGTACTTAAGGCTTGATTGTTCACTTGTTGACTTGTTGATTTGTTCCTATGCCTTCTTGCTTTCCTATTGGTTCTTTGTACCCCCTACCTTCTCCCCTGTTTTTTTGTAATTTCCTTCCTATAGTTCGATGTAAACCAATGTGATGTTTCGATTAATGTCGGTATAGAAGACTCGTTAAATAAATAAATACATGAGTATACCTGCAGTCCTGATTTTCCATAACCTAGAGTTTGGGTTTTTTTTTAATTAAGGATGTGCATGCATTTTGAAATGAAATGAAAAACTTTGTTTCATTTCATTTCTTTATAAAACAAAACAAAATTCAGGTTTTTTTCTTTCCTTTTGTTTCAGAAATGAACTTCCCTAGTTCATGAGGCATTTTAAAACTGAAATCCCCACTCACCCTGACCCTCCAGTATGCACCACCACGCTTGGAAGCCTCATTCCCTATCTGTAGGTCTCTAAAGTCAAAATGGGGCAGAAGCGATTCCCAGTCATTCCTCCCCTTAGATCCCTTTTTCAAAATGGTGCAAGCTAGCCCTGAGGCCAATGCCATTCTCTTGTATGCCTGTGCCGTATATCTGCCTTAGGACATGCAGGAACAACTGGGATAGCTTCTACACCATTCTGACTTTACATACCCTGTGCCTTTAAGCAGCTGAGCTACTTGTGAAATATTTAATTTATATAGCACTTGGCTCCGTGTCATAGGCCCTGCTGGAGTTCCATCATACCTATGCAACTATTTTGCCAACATGTGAGGGCTAGAACAGGGTTAAAGGCTTAGCTGAGGCTAGCAAGAAGGTGCAAGATATGCCAATCTATGCACACTTTGTTGGCAGTCCTACACAAATGCTATGGCGAGATGTGACTCTTTTTGACTGACAATCAATAGGAATACATTAGGCAGCCACATCTCTTTGTTGTTAGGTTTATTTGATGTCTACTTTGTCTACTATGCTCAATTGCACCTATTGCTCTAGGATCACAATGTTGCCTAACTAGGATGAAGTATTTTCTGGCCACCACTTATCCAGAGAAGTCAGACTTATCAGGATAAGTAACATTTGAATGTGGACCTCTTTCTGCTTTTTATTTAAAATAATGTAAATATATTTAGCGTTGTTTAAAATCTCTTACATAATCATTAATAGTAAAGAATAAACCCCAGAAATCTGTGACCAGATTCAAATTTCATTTGTAGGACTGAATGTTTGTATGCCAGGAGTTGATTTTTGAGAACATGGAAGCTGACTTTCAGATACCAGAGCAGATGAGTTGCTGCAGTATCCATGGAGGATTTGCACATGTGAAATACATTGTACAAACAAAGATTAGCTGCATTCTTCTGCTTGCTAACAGCTTTTTCTCAGGAATCTGCTCACAGAGCTCCCTGTCTAGCAGTAGAGGAAACACTATTGATTCTTCTCTTCTTCAACTCTTTAATTTGCATGTGTGGCAAAATGATTAAGAAGCCTAGAGGTAAGTGCAGCTTAACTTGTTCCCTCTTCCTCTGAGTTATTGGCTGTTTCAGATTTATTTTCCAGTTATGTTCCTGATTTCCATTAGAGTTCAAAACAAGCAGGACACCCAATTTTATATATTTCATGTTTCATGCAGTCAAAGCACTTTAATCCCTTTCTTTTTCCCTCACTTTCACTCCCATTCTCTTTTGTACAGCATTGATAAGCGAGCTGCTTATACCAGAATAATTTTTACTCACTGGCAGCATCCTTCTCCTGAAGCTCCCTGAAGAAGGAGTTGCACACTCCGAAACCCTGCAGTGTTGGAGGACAGTCTTAAGGACTATTAAAAACTGCCAGCCTTCAGAGATAAGTGCACATTATATCTTCAATCACTGTGCACCACTCAGGTATTCACAGCTTCAGCTAAGAAAACATCAGCTTTAGCTAAAAGAACACACGGACTCAGTATAAGTGACCGATGATTAAATCAGTCTCTGTGTTTTAAAGGCTTTTCCCATAAGCCGTACTTCCAAGGCTTTCCCATAAGCCATTCACACAAAGAGATATTATATGATGGTCACTTTATACTTCCTTTAAAAAGATGTGATAAGAGCCCGATGGAAGCTAAGCAGTGTTGAAAGATACTTCAACTAATGAAGTTATCATGCGAGGCACTTATCTTGTTGGATGTGTTGAAATGCCCTCCAGTCCAAGTTTTGCTGGTAGTGTCAAAAGGTACAGTCCATATAAAGGTAAGGAGCCAGGCTAAATGAGATTAGACCGATGATATCCAACACTGCGGTGTTTCGGAGAAACCTCCTTCTTCAGGGAGTCGGATGATTTTTCTTGCCGGCACGAGGACTGTAAACTTAAAAAAAGAAAGTGTGGTTAATGAGACCCCGTAATGAAGCATTTTAAAGAAATGGCGCCAATCATGGAGAACACTTACTTCACGAAAAATTCTTATGTCACTGTGACCGTGTATTTCAATGAGCGCTGTAACTACAAATGTAAGTTGCCCATAAGAGATGTCAAATCAGTTGAAAGGTTCTTACGTTACCTGAATGGTAAAAAACGTACTTGTGCGGTGCCAAAAGGCTGTCTGCTGCCCCACCGTGAAAGATCTGTCAGTGACAGCGATGAAAAAAGACGCTGACATTTAAAGATCCAAAGCCCGCCAATTGCTTGAACTTAATAGTCAGAAGTGATTTATTTATTTATTTATTTTTTAGTTTTTATATACCGATGTTCCTGTAAAGAATACATATCGCACCGGGAGAGACTATCCATGTATGCGCATATACGTCATCAAAGCACCATTTTGATTGTTTGCACTGTCACCGAACCATCTCTCAAGTTGTGAGCTATCCAAACATAAGCATGTACGTCACGGGTGCCATATTGGATCTTCTTGCTGTCAGGACGTAAAAAATGCCCGTGCAAATGAGGTGTATGCATTGTGCCATCGTGAATTTTAGGCTGCAGCCTGTCTTTCTAGTGGCTCTCCTGAAGGTATATAAATCTAACTCCTTTCCAGGGAGACAATCTCTTCTCCAGTGCAAGTCAAAGTAAGGGGGCAACAGGAGTTTATCGTCTGCCAGAATTATTCAGGGATGTCTGCATTACGTGGTGGATTGGAAAGGATATGACCTTGAAGATCACAGTTGGGAACTGGCCTACAAAGGAATTAGTGGCCGAGTTCTATCAAGATCACCCAGAAAAGCAAAGATTGAGAGCCCTACGAGGGGCTCCTGGGATGGGAGATATTTTATTAGGGGCAGCAGGATTCAAATCTATAGCCTGAGGTGTTCAAGAGAAAGGAATCTAGCAGCAAAGCCATGGGAATCCCCTGGTATATATCAAGCAAAGTAACTGTTAGGAAGACCCACCCTTGGAGGCTCCCTATTGGCCCAGCATTAGGTATGACCCTAATAAGCAGTTGTTTAAGGAAACCCAGCCTGCCATACCTTTGTTGATTCAACAACTCACTTGGCGTCTGCTCTGCAGAGAAGCGCTGTCAGTCTGCTATTTTGTTTTCTGTTTGTGTTCCTACATTCCTGACTTCTGGTTCTTGCTCTGGTCCTGGCCTTTTTCCTGCTTCAGCCATGGTCTTCAATTACACTCCTATTTCTTGCTCTTCCCCTGGGAAGTCCTTGCACTTGCGAGGAATGGCAGCTGCTTCAGAACACCCAGCCTCTCTATGCTACTCCTCATTCCAGCAATGTGGGCCTTGATCTCTTTGGATGCAGCTAGCCAGATACTTACGACCTGGATTAGCCACTGTTGGAAACAGGATGCTGGGCTTGTTGGACATTTGGTCTGACCTAATATGGCAAATCTAAGTTCTTATGAACGTTTTGAAACTTCTGAAAAATTTAACAAATCTGTCAACATTTTTTTTTAAGAGTTGTACATCCCTATTGGTCTCTCTGCCAGGATGCAGTTCATGTTGTCTATGCTAGTGACCAAGCATTCAGATTCTTCCAGGACTTGACAGATCTGATTTTACTCCTCAAGTTGGACTTAGATGCAGGCAACATAGGTGTATCTATGACTGTCATGTCCTTATGTCTGCAACTAGTATGAATTTCTCCAAATGAAATCACAGTCCATGATACTGAAGAAGCCTACCTATGTATGTAAAGTTTTATTTAGGACAAGGACTAGAGCAACAAGTATGAGTAGTTTTGTCTAGAAGCAGTGATGCAATAATATCTGGATGGTTTTGCACTAAGATAAACAAAGGGGACCCCTGTAGGTGCAGGAAAAGTTACAGAGGCAGGTCAGTTGATGAGTATTGATATCAGACTTGTTCCTCTTGTTCAACATTCTGTTCAGACCTTTCTCGCTGCTTGCCAGCCAAAAGATGTGGAACTAAATGTCAAAAGGATTCACGAGTACAATTTACACAGTGAAAGTAGAAACGTCTGAGAGTTTCTGTGATTTTAAAGTTCAGAACCTACAATTACTGAGCTATGACATTTACATACTGTGCATCAGCCTCAGAGTCTGCCACTGGAAAAATCTGCATTTTTCATTTTGGGTCATAAAAGCAGTCTTATGTCAGGAACACAATGAAGTGCAGTCCTTAGCAATTTCAGAGCTTGGACTGTGTTCTCAAACAATGAACTGAGCACTATTATAGAGTGCAGTGCACATCTGTGTGCAGCATGGGGAACAGATTGAACAACAGAAATTGTTCACTTAAAAATATAAAGAAACCTTGCTGAATATTTGTTATACATTTAGCAAGAGTAATTTAGTGAAATTGGCATACCTTTTCTCCAAATATAGCATGCATCTGGATATCCATGACTCTTCCTATATGGTTGTAAATATCTTAATATTGTAAATACTAATAAAACCAAACCTTGATCCTCAAAAGAAGAAAATCTTTCCATACTTTATCGCATAACTATTTAAATATAAAAAAGATCTAATTAATTTAAATTTTCCTGTACATGAAAGTATAGTTCATTGTTGCAGAGCAAGAGTTCAGCTTGCATGGGAAAGTATAATACAAAGTTTGTTTTACCCTGTTTTAAGGCAAATGCTCGCAGTTTGGGCAATAAAATCCCAGACCTGCAGGCCTTAATGGTGGAGGCAGACTTGGACGTTGTTGCTGTCACGGAGACACGGTTCACGGATTCTCATGACTGGCATATGGCCATCCTAGGCTATAACTTGTTAAGGAATGACAGAAAGGACAAAAAACAGGGAGGAGTAGCAATATATGTCAAAAATAATATCCAAGCAACTGAACTGCAAGGAAAATTGGGTAGAGAAGAAGCATTATGGGCCATCCTAAAAAAAGATGATGGGGCATCCATTTTTACTGGAGTGGTTTACAGGCCTTCGATTCAAACGGAAGAACTGGACAGAGATCTGATCAAAGACATTATAAAGGTGGAAAAGAAGGGGGAGGTGTTGATTGTTGGAGATTCTAATCTGCCGGATGTAGACTGGAGAATCCCTTCTGCAGAATCTAACAGAAGTAGAGAGATAGTGGATGCCCTGCAAGGGGGCTTTGTTCAAACAAATGGTAATGGATCCCACGAGGGAGGGAGCTATACTCGACTTAGTGCTCACTAATGGAGATAACGTCTCTAATGTCCGGGTGAGTGCCCACCTCAGCACCAGTGATCATCAAACAGTATGGTTTGATATTGCAAAAAGGATCCGGAGAAGTGTCACAAAGACCAGAGTTTTGAACTTCAAAAAACCAGACTTTGTTGAAATGGGGAAATATCTGGAGGCAGAACTTGAAGACTGGGAGAAAATGGGAGAGGTCGAACAACAGTGGGCCAAACTAAAAGGAGCAATTACAAAAGCAACAAATCTGTAAGTTAGAAAAGTAAACAAAAGTAAGGGAAATAAGAATCCAGTCTGGTTCACAAAGGTGGCTGATGTAATAAAAGCAAAAAAAGCAGCTTTTAAAAAATATAAAGGATCCCAAAAAGGGGTACACAGGGAGAATTATCTGGCAAAACTGAGGGAGATGAAAAAAGTAATCAAGAAAGCAAAAAGTCAGGCAGAGGAAAGGATTGCCAAGGAGATAAAGTGAGGTGACAAAACATTTTTCAGATATATCAGAGAAAGGGGAAAGGTCCATAGTGGTATAGTGAAATTGAAAGGGGATAAGGATCACTGGGTAGAGAGAGATGATGAATTAGCAGAAATATTAAACAAATACTTCAGTTCAGTGTTCACTAAGGAAGACCCTGGAGAAGGACAGTCACTTGTTATCAAGACTATAGAAGGGGGTGGAGTAGATGAAACTCCATTTACGGAAGATGATGTATGGGAAGAGCTAGGAAAACTGAAAGTGGACAGAGCCATGGGGCCTGATGAGGTTCATCCCAGGATACTGAGGGAACTCAGAGATGCTGGCGGGTCCGCAGTGTGACCTGTTCAATAGATACCTGGAAACGGGAGTGGGGTCGTGGGACTGGAGAAGAGCGGTGGTGGTCCCGCTTCACAAGAGTGGGAGAGAGAGGAGGCTGGAAACTACAGGCCGGTTAGCCTCACCTTGGTGGTCGGGAAATTAATGGAGACTCTGCTGAAGGAAAGGATAGTGAACTATCTACAATCCGGTAGATTGCTCGATCAGAAGCAGCATGGATTCACCAGGGGAAGGTCCTGTCAGACGAATCTAATTGATTTCTTTGATTGGGTGACTAGAGAACTGGATCAGGGAAGAGCGCTCAATGTAATTTACTTGGATTTTAGTAAAGCTTTTGGTACAGTCCCACGTAGAAGACTCATCAACAAAATGAGAAGCTTGGGAGTCAGCTCCAAGGTGTTGGCGTGGATTACAAACTGGTTGACGAATAGAAGACAATGAGTGATAATAAATGGAACCTGCTCTGAAGAGAGAATGGTGTTAAGTGGAGTGCCACAGAGATCGGTGTTGGGACTGGTTCTGTTCAACATCTTCATGAGCGACATTGTGGAAGAGATAGAAGGTAAAGTTTGTCTCTTTGTGGTGGAGCAGAAGTGGTTGGTGTGCGCTTCCCCAGCACAGCGGCAACTGGCCGCTGTACTGGCCGCCTCCTGCCCTGCCCCCCTCCCTGCCCCTCTCCACCCCCGCACTACCTCTTTCTTTGGGCCTGGCACTTCTGCTCGTCACAGGAGTTATGCGTGTGGCCGGGCCCCTTTGAAAATCTGCGCGGCGCGCACAAGGCCCAGCCACGCACATAACCCCCGTTTTTTAAGCATGTGGCCCATTTAAAATTTACCCATGAGTCTCTTGCAGAATCCTTGGATTCTATGCCATACCAGACATAAAGCACCACACAAACTCTAAGCTTTTTCCTATCTTTTGACTAGCTTTTTATAAAAAACACACAAACTCTAAGCCTTTATCTACCTTTTGGCTTGCTTTTTTAACAAATACACAGACATGCACTAAAGAATATTCATCAATAGTTTACCTCTATCTAAACTTTTTAAGTTCTAAAAATTCCCAAAGCAATACTTACCAATTGTCTTCAGCCACCAGCAAAATGATCCTCTCCTCTTAGTGCTCGATGTTATTGAATCCAGTCATCGACACTTATATGCTGCTCTTCTACTTTAGTTTGGAAATTATAAAGAAAATGTGAGTCTCTTCCAAATAAAAGGCAAATAGACAATCGTTATATACACGACTATTGTATATTAAGACAAGTTCTGGCAAATAGTCTATCATTTTCAGTTTTTCTCTTCTGTATTTATTTCTAACATATTGTGCATGGTCTGGTTGAAGCTTTCACACTGTGCATTCCCTTTGGGATGATAAGGGATGGTACAGCTTTTCCACATTCCTTATATCTTACACAACTCTTTAATAACTATGGATTCCAAATTTTAGACTTGATCTGAGTATATTCTGGTGGGACAACCATATTTATCTTCATTTTCTTGTGCAACAAATCTTTATCTTAGATTATCTTAGATTAAAGTTGCACCCTCAGATATTAATGCCTGGACCTCTCTTTTTTAATAGTCTCAGATTTTCCTTTATATTCCATTGGCTGGGATACATGAACCCTCACCAACTCAATCACAATTTACCAGTAAATTCATATCAGAGGCACAGAAAGCTACTGATGAATCTCCTCTCAAAAAAGCTGAGCAGAGGCATCTAAGGTGATCACAGTCAGTCTTACAAGGGGAGGTAGAGGTTCACTCACCAACATGAGGCCAGTCACCAAGGAAGGGTCCAGAACTCTCTTACTGGAGCCCAAATCCTGTCTCTCCAGTAGTTCTTCACCATTGCAGCTTGGCTTAGAATCTCCTGACCACCATTGTGGCAGTACGAAGATTCTCAATCCATGGAGCGTGTCATTCACGTCCCAGCGCCACTTCCTGCTTCAGGCCCACAGTTATCTCAGATCATGCCAGCACCAGAATGCTACATTTTAATGAGGCTAAGAAACCTGAAATACTTTTAGCCATATTTTTTTTAACTCTTTATTTATGGCTCAGAGTCAAGACATACACAGGGTAAAACTAAGCAATACATAAGAAGAACAAGTGACAGAGTATCAGAAAAAAAATGGGCCCCTTAATACAGTGAATACTCTAAGACAACCTGCTATCTGCCCGATGATTTTCCCCACCCGTACCCAGAAGGTGGATACAGTGGGGCATTCTCATACATGGAAGTAAGATCCAGGCTGGCCACAGAATGGAGAAGATTCAGCAGAGAAATGGAGAAAAACAAAGGAAATTTGTAAGAATGCATAGTTCGGCGTACTTGTAATTCAGCGCTCCTAGCACAGAGAGATCTGTGTGCCCTGCGCCAGATCCCTCTCCACTCCTTCGGACGGATCATAAGCCCCAGGTCTGCACACCACTGTCACTCTACCCTCAAAACGGGCTCCTGATCTACACAGGCCTGGATAATTGCACGATATAGAAAGGAGCTCATCTTCTGCCGCATAAATCCCTTGGTAAAGAAAAGTTCCAGAGCGGTAGGAGCGACCCAGCGCCAAACCCCCTGATCTCTCTGAGCTAATTCCTGCTTCAAGAGGTCATAATAAGGCTATTAGCCGCAATATCAAATTCATCCTGAAGCTCTGAAAAAGACAGCAACCTGTCCCCTTCTTAGTGAAGACCCAGGCAACAAAGATCCTTCCCCCACTATTGTTTTGCAGCCCAACTAAAGATGTGAATGGACAAGGCAGGGTTCTTCCAAAGTGGTGAAAAAGCATAAGGTCCCTTATTAGTAATACCTAGGCCTCTGCAAAGGGCCTTCCATGTCTTAACAGTACATGCAATAAGAGTGCAGTTATGGCAAGTCAATCTGCCCCCAGGTGACAGAGGGGATAACGAAAGGAGCAACACCAGATCAACCCCATCAGCAAGCTATCTCTCAATGGCAAGCCATGGGGAGGCCCAATCCCGATAGATCCAGGTAAAGACCCTGACAGGCATGCCGCCCAGAAATAGGCCTGAAGGCAAGGAAAAGCCATTCCCCTCCTCCCCCATTCCTTGGGCCAGAATAACATACATAAACTGACCCAGGCAGACCTTCCCTCCCATAGAAAAGTAAGATAGTGTTGATAGAGGAAAAGAAGCCATTCGGCAGAAACAGGGAACATGTTGAAAAAGGTATGATAAGTGAGGCAATATGTTCATTTTGATGACATTAATCCTCCCACCCCAGGAGAGAGAGCCTGAAGATCCTGCCTAATTGACATAACCACCAGTGCATAATTTAGCCTGTATAAATCATTTGGGTTCCGAGGTACATGAATTTCCAGATATGTTATAGAAGTTGTCGCCCTTTAGAAGGGAGCAAAACAAGCTGGAACCTTCTCTTATGTATTTGTGCCAATTGGAAAAAACACTGATTTATGAAAATTGACCTTATAGCCTGACATGGCACCAAAAGCCATCAACTCTGCCAACAACACTGGGCCTTTTCACTTCGGGTCTGCAAGGAAAAAAAAGATGTCATCAGCATACAGAAAAATCAGGGGATAATTATCACTGATCCAAATTCATCTGCAGTTTCACAGCAAAAGGTTCAATAGCAAGATCAAAAAGTAGGGGCGACAACAGGCAACCCTGCCGGGTGCCCTTCATAATGGGAAAAAAGTCAGACAAAAAATCATTCATAAGAACCTTAGCCCTGGGATGGTTGTATAAAGCCCAAATCCACTCACAGAACTGTTCAAGGAAATCCAATTTGGCTAGTACTGCAAACAAAAAAGACCAGCTTAGACGATCGAAGACCTTTTCCACATCCAGACTTACAATTCGTCCAGGAATCTTGTCTCTTTCAGTTAAGGCCACGATGTCGAATAGGCACCGCGTATTGTTCATGGAGGAAAGACTACTAATAAAACCAGACTGATTAGGGCCAATTAATGATCCCTTGCAGCTCTCGAGCTGCAACTGCAGTACTTTCACTAAAATCTTGATGTCCACATTCAATAAAGAGATTGGTGTATAGGCTTCTAGCTCAAATTTGTCCTGCCCAGGCTTTGGTAATAATACTATGGTTGCATCTGAAAGACTACCTGTATGGTCGGAATGAACCTGCATATGATCAAAAGCATGTTTAAGTGGCCCGACCAGGTCTGCCAAGAAGCACTTGTAAAATTTGACCGGGTACCCATCCAGACCAAGACTTTTTCACCCAGGAAGGCAGGAGATAGTACTTTGGATCTCTAAGGTAGAGATTGGAGCCAATCTCTACCTTAGAGATCTTTAAACCGGGCATTGATGCACTCAGTAAAGTAAACCAATGATCTATCTTGCCGATGAATACCTGAAATCAAGGTCTGCAAAAAGCAAACAAGCAAGCATAGGCCCGACCTTGTTCCCAAACTTCTATGTTCTCTGATGAGAATATCAGAAAATTCGCTCAACATCCTCGAGTTGCAACTCTTGGAGATCAGCCCTGCACTTCTCCAGTTCACGATAGGTGCGATAAGATCCGGCGTGTTTATGAGATCTCTCCAATTGCCCTATATGGAGTTCCAGAGAGCCCTCACAATAAGCCGTCTCTTTCTTGTGATAGGAAGCGAAGCTAATAACCTGACCTCTCAAAACCGATTTTAAGGTCTCCCATAATAAGATAAGGGAGTCCTCATTGGAGTCATGAATCTCAAAAAATTCTTTCACAGTATGCTGGATCAACGCACAAAAGGGCTTAAGGCACAGTAGAGACAAGTTGAGTCGACAGCTTTTCCCAGTGGTGGGACCGCGAAGGAAATAGATTGGTAAAAGAATAGGGCTGTGATCAGAAATAACCGGAGAGCCAATATCAGCCAGGCCTATACGAGAAAGGAGTGAGCGAGAGCATAGAAAGAAATCAATCCGGTTATAAGAAAGGAACCAGAGTGAGTAGCAAGTGTAGTCTCTACCTGTTGGGTTTTGCTCCCTCCAAACATCCACCAAGTCTAGACGCAGCATTAAGCTTTTCAGGGAATCTGCTAAACCACCCATTGAACATCCAGAAGATCTATCAAGCCTTGGGTCTAAGTTAACATTCCAGTCTCCCCCTGCTATAAGAGGGTGTGGTGGGAGGGCTTCCAGCAGGCTCTGCAATCGTGAGTAACATCCTTTCTGACCCATGTTAGGCCCATACAGGTTAGCAAAAACTAGATGTTTGGAACTAATACAAACCCCAATAACGCTTAAAAACAATCATAAAATCGAAATAGCAGAAAAGATACGGAACCTTGACCTTAAACAACACGTGTCACTAAAAGTAAAAGAAGGATACCCAAAACTAATGATTCTAAAGAAGTTAAAACTTTTATTAACACGAGATAATTTTCGAACAGTACTGCAGGCTCTAATATTTGCAAGCACCGACTACTGCAATGCCCTGTTTTTGGGTCTACCATACACAAGCATAAGACCACTCCAAATACTTCAGAACTCTGCCGCAAGAATACTTACTGGTAAAAGGAAAAGGGATCACATTACTGAAATACTAGCTGAACTACACTGGCTACCCATAGAACAAAGAATACAATATAAAGAACTATGCACAATACATAAATTAATCCATGATGATAAAGCCGAGTGGCTTAACACAGCTCTGCGCATACATGTGCCACGTAGAAACCTAAGATTGGCTAACAAAGCTCTACTAACCTTCCCCTCTGTTAAAATAGCAAGACTGACCCAGGTCAGAGAGCGAGCATTGTCACTAGCTGGTCCCATACTATGGAACACAATGCCGCTGGAGATAAGATTGCAGAGAAACTTCAAACTATTTAAAGGAAGTTTAAAAACCTGGCTATTCAAACAAGCATTTTACAAAGAAAACGGAGATAAAGAAAGTAAGTAAGTAGAGGAAGGAAGTAAAGTAGTTAAACTGCAGATAGATACTTTACAATCAGCTAATAATGCTTTTATTAAAGATAGTGTAAGTATTCACAGGCAGATGGAAAGTCTTGAGAATGATAACAGAGTGAGAAATATTAGATTCTTGAATTTTCCTATTACGAAACTTCTATCTCCTGTTGAATTATTAAAAAAATATATTGTGGAAAATCTAGCGATAAATTCATTGGATGATAAATCATTCTCTAAGATTTATTATTTAACAATTACTAAGCTAAAAAAACAGGAAGGGGAGGAAGAGATGGGTCTTATCCAACAACAGTCTCCAAATTTAACAGCATTTTTGGAGTCTTCCTTGGATGATATTCCGCAGAGATCAACATTAATTGTCACTTTCTGTAGAGAAAGTGACAAAGTATTAGTTATGCAGAAATATTTTAGAAATAAAGAGATTCTGTTTTGTGGGCAAAGAGTCCAACTCTTCCCAGACGTGTCACGAACCACACAGGTTAGGAGGAAGCAATTTCTGAATTTGAAACCAAGAGTGTTAGCTCTAGGAGCAACATTCTTCCTAAGGTTTCCGTGTAAATGTATTGTAGTGTATCAAAGAAACAAGTTTATTTTTCAGGATCCCCCTCACTTGGAAACCTTCTTGTCAGATAAAGAAAGAGGTTAAGTAGAGATAGCTGCAAGAAATAGATAAAACAGCCAGATTATGTAAGATGTATTACATATTTCTTGATAATTATGTTATATGTTCCTCCCTTAATGTGGACTAAAAAAAATTTTTTTGTCAAAATACTTATGTATAGATATGTTGTTTATTTACCTCTGACAAAAAAAATTTTTTCTTTGATCTGTTGCATTGTAAAAATGTGTTAAATCTCAATAAAGTATAAATAAAAAAAAAATAAAAAAATAAATAAATAAATAAACAAACATTAAGAGAACATTCCAGAAAAATATAACAGCCCTCAGGGACTTTATGGACTTTATGAATGATCAAAGGCAGCGCCTTGTGAATCAGGATGCATACCCCTTGACTCTTAGAATTGTCAGAGGCATATTCAACTCGCCCAGTCCAATCCCGGACCAACTTATTGTGCTCTGAATCTGTCAAGTGAATTTCTTGAAGAAAAACAACCTGAGCCTCCTTTATTTTTTAAATAGTCTAAAATTTGCCGACGCTTAACTGGGAGCCAATACCCCGCACATTTAGAGAAAAAAGTTTTAGAAGTGCATTAGCCATAAGGAAGGAGAAAAAAAACCTCGCTCAATACCATCTGAGAAAAAGAAGCCCCATATACGCTTGACCCCTGTTTCTTGTGATTCCCATTAACCCTAACTAACTGCAAAAACCTATCCACCCTATATTCCCCTCCCCATCCTCCACCCCAAACTATAAACCAGAACATCACTGCGCTAAAAAAGAATATCCAACAGGGTGACAGCTCAAAGAGTACACCCCATTTATTTATTTATAGCTTTTATATACCGATATTAGTGTGCAAACATCATACTGGTTTACATTATAACGAAAACAGCTTGGAAACAAAGTACAATGAACAGGGCAGGGGGAGGGGAGAACAGAGTGCAGAGAGCACGATGGAAAGAGAAGCAGGAGGAAGTATAGCGCAACTCTATGTAAATTATATACAAGGAACAAATTGTCTTATATACACAAAGGCGGTGATAAGCATAGTTAAGGGTGCGGCAGGAGTCATGTAGACAGGAAGGTCAGATGTCCGGCCATAATTCCTGAAGACAGGAAGGTCAGAAGTCCAAGTAGCCATTAAGTCGTGTAGGGGAAGTGTGTAGGAGCGAGTGAAAGAAAAGGATATGTAGCCAAGAAGGCTTTCATGGAGCATCATCAGGAGCATTTACGGCCGCTCTTCGAATCTTTTGGAGTAGCTCATGTGCAGCCTTCACTGACTCACAGATCTCAGACTTGCCTCCATGTGACATCTGTAGATGAGCGGGATACAGCATTGCCTAGGTCAGGCCCAGATTACGGAACTCCTTTTTAACATCTGTGAATGCAGCTCTACGTCTTTGCACCTCAGCTGAGCAGTCATGGAAAATAAAGAGGCGGCAGTCCTTGTAAATTATCTTTTTTAGTTTTCTGCTAGCGTCCAGCAAACATCATTCATCCTGGAAGTTATGCACTCAAATAATCACTGCACTCAGGCGATCAGACTCCTTTGGCTGGGGTGCCAAGGCCCTGTGGGCCCAGTCTAGCTTAACCCTGCCCTCTTCAAAGGAAACATTCAGCAGGGTAGGCAGCAGAGTAGAGAAAAACCCCATAGGGTCTAAACCTTCCACTCGTTCTGGCACACCAACGAGATGGATGTTGTTGTGGTGGCTCCTGTTTACGAGGTCATTCTGTTTTTCCTGCCTTATGCCCCCATTCTAAGGTCTCTAATTTCTCCAAGTCGTGGTAAGGGACATTTCAAATTCTTCCACCTGCTCAGTTACGAAGTCCAGCCTCGCAGTGGTCTGGTCTCGCTTACGGTTGAGATCACTTGAAACACCCGGTCCACAACAGACTCTAAATTAGAGTCTAGGCTTGTATGTATTTTATCTCTCAACTGACTGATGGCGGCCTTCACTGCCTCGGAGATGTTGGCTGGGAGCATGGTGTCTGCCATGTTGTCTTCATCGGACGTGGCTTCCTCTGCACAGGCTGCTTGATCTGCCACCGGCTTACGGCAGGATCTCTTCGCCGCTGATGTCCCTTGTTCCCCCCCCACATCAGCAGCAGGGATTTTTTGGTGATTTTATCCACCATAAGGGGAGAGCGCAGAGCCAATATTTTATTTAAAAAAAAAAAAAGAGTTGTCTATTAGCTGTGGGGTCGGGAGCACTGGGGAGTTGCGACTGCCTAGCAAAGAAGCATCACATGACCCCCCCTTTTAGCCATATTTGAAGAGGGCAATTTTTAGTCAGGTCATTTTACCTATTTATCCAGTTAAATGTCTTTGCAAATTACCCTCATAAAAACAGAAGCAAAGAAAAGCTTCTTCCTCGCATGTAAAAATCAGCATTTGCAAGAAACAAGGAAAACCATTCTAACAGGAACTCTTAATCCAGCGATGGGTCTAATAATTGACTATGAAACTGCACAGTTATGCTAACATAATATCTCTTCAAAATGTGATCTAAGAAAAGATCAGTATTTTTCCTAGTATGGTCAGTTTGCTTCTGTCCTTCCACCTATATAATCGGGCTGTAGCTTCACTTTTCTATTGACTTCAATTCCTTGGAGGGTTTCTCTGCAGTTCAGAGATGGATGCTGGCTGAGTACCAGTGCCAGGAATGGATTATACCACTGCCTCTATTGACTCATCTTGGCAGAAAAGTCTTCAATTACCGTAAACAAGGTTGAAGAGGGCATTTAAGTAGAACTCTTAGAAAGAAAGAAATTTCTACCTCTGTGCTCACAGATAATTTGCAGCTCTGTGCTTAGAGATTTCAACCACACTATAGATTGTTCAATATTAATTTCATTGGGGATTGTGTGGAGGACTGACTGGATTATTGTATAAGGCAGAGTTTTAAAATCTTAGTTATGTGGCTGAAGTCTAACATTATATTCTCAAAAATAGACAACTTTCAAACAACTCTGCATGGCCCATATACTGTATAAGTGCATGTATGGGTCAGTACAGGTTTACTATAGTATTTTAGAATCTGCACAGCTTCCTGACCCCCTAAGGTATGCATACAATTTAGTGCATACTCGGGACCTTTAGTTTGTGCATACTTTTTTGGGCACTTCTGGTTTTTCCAGTTTGGACCCATTCCAAGATGGTTCCCCTGGCACAACAGCCACATTTTACCATGAAAGATGTTGCCAGACTGATATCCCTGGCAGTAGCGATCAAGGAACAGCTCTTCCCCCATCCGGAGAGACCATAGGAACAACCAGGACCTGTGAAGGGCCTGGTGTGCCCTGCGGCAGAATTGTAAGCTCTGAGCCTCCTACCCCCATGGGAAATAGGAAGGTAAGTGAGGGTTGGGAAGAATAAACAAAGCTAGGGGGAGGCTGTGGGTGGGGGATGTTGAAGAGTGTGGGGATGGCAGTGTTAGGTAGCACATATGATAAACCAAATATATTGATAAACAAAGGAACAATGTAGGGCAAGAAAACAAGGTCAAGGGTTTTTAAGGACAAACTATAACAGCAATGAGAAGGTCACAGAACCACAACATAGAACTAAAAGAGTTGTAGTCCTCCTTCTCTATACAGTTTGAGGACCTTAACAAAAAAGACCCAGGAGCTGTGCCACAAGTAGAGGGAGTGGCTAAACTTGCTATGTGCCAGGCAGGAGGAGACCGCAGGAAAGTTCCCTAAAAGTCCATTAGGGACATGTCTTCTTAAGAACATAAGAAATTGCTATGCTGGGTCAGACCAGGGGTCCATCAAGCCCAGCATCCTGTTTCCAACAGAGGCCAAGCCAGGCCACAAGAACCTGGCAGGTACCCAAACACCAAGAAGAGCCCATGCTACTGATGCAATTAATAGCAGTGGCTATTCCCTAAGTAAACTTAATTAATAGCAGGTAATGGACTTCTCCTCCAAGAACTTATCCAAATCTTTTTTAAACCCAGCTACACTAACTGCACTAACCACATCCTCTGGCAACAAATTCCAGAGCTTTATTGTGCGTTGACTGAAAAAGAATTTTCTCTGATTAGTCTTAAATGTGCTACTTGCTAACTTCATGGAATGCCCTCTAGTCCTTCTATTATTCGAAAGTGTAAATAACCGAGTCACATCTACTCGTTCAAGATCTCTCATGATCTTAAAGACCTCTATCATATCCCCCCTCAGCCGTCTCTTCTCCAAGCTGAACAGCCCTAACCTCTTCAGCCTTTCCTCATAGGGGAGTTGTTCCATCCCCTTATCATTTTGATTGCCCTTCTCTGTACCTTCTCCACTGCAAATATATATTTTGTGAGATGCGGTGACCAGAATTGTAGGCAGTACTCAGGGTGCGGTCTCACCATGGAGAGATACAGAGGTATTATGACATTTTCCATTTTATTTACCATTCCATTTCTAATAATTCCTAACATTGTTTGCTTTTTTTTTTTGTAACAAGTTATCACAAACATTTATTTATTTATTTATTTAACATTTTTTTATATACCGAGGTTCTGGTAACAAAGTTACCAATCACTCCGGTTTACATATAACTTTGGGATGACATAACACATGTGGCACATTTAAGACTAATCTGAGAAAGTTCTTTTTCACTCAACGCACAATTAAATTCTGGAATTTGTTGCCAGAGGATGTGGTTAGTGCAGTTAGTGTAGCTGTGTTTAAAAAAGGATTGGATAAGTTCTTGGAGGAGAAGTCCATTACCTGCTATTAAGTTCACTTAGAGAATAGCCACTGCCATTAGCAATGGTTACATGGGATCTTCTTAGTGTTTGGGTGCTTGCCAGGTTCTTATGGCCTGGATTGGCCACTGTTGGAAACAGGATGCTGGGCTTGATGGACCCTTGGTCTGACCCAGTATGGCATTTTCTTATGTTCTTATGCGTTACTTGCAAACCGATACGATGTATATAAAAACCTTTAAATAAATAAAGCTTCCCAAACCGTCTAGGAGACCTTACAGCCAGTTGTGATTTCAGAATATCACAAAGAATATGCATGGCATAAATTTGCATATACTGAGTTTCAATACCTATTCATTGTGGATATTTTTATTTAGATTTGTATTCCACAGCATTTCAAAGTGGATTAAATTCAGCTGCTGTAGGCATTTCCCTATCCCCAGTTTGTACCTGAGGCAACTGGAGAGTAAAGTGACTTACCCAAGGTCACAAGGAGCAACAGTGGGACTTGAACCCTGGTCTCCTGGTTCATAGGCTGCTGCTCAAACCACTAGGCCAGCGGCTCTCAACTGGTGTGTCGCGTGCTCCCGGTCTCTCCCGCTGCTCTTTCTTCCCTGCTGCCGTTGCCGCCGGGCTATCAACACGTTCAAGCCCAGCGGGAACGGCAGCAGTGCTAAAAAAAAAGCTGTGGCACTTGTGGCTGGGCCTTTTCTTCTTCCCGCGCCTCCCCCCCCCCCGTGACCCGGAACAGGAAGTGATACGCGGTGCGCGGGAAGGAGAAAGAGCAGAGCCGCATGATAAAGTAGCAGCGGCGGCTGCAGCATCGGCCCCCGAGCAATTGAAGCAGACGGTAATCAGGAAAGGAGAGAGCAGCATGAGCCTCCCGCGGCCGATGGGATTCTTCCTTCTTGGCTTGCGGGGACTGGAGGAGGAGGAGGAGGCTGCAGCTACCATTTGTGCTCGGGGAGGGGCAGGGAAGAGGAAGTGAGTGAGAGAAAGAAGCAGCCAGCCTGCGTGTGATTGAGAGCCTGCGTGTGAGTGAGAGAAACTGGTCAGAGAGCTGATGTGTGTGTATATGTCAGTGGCGTAGCTACAGGTGGGCCTGGGTGGGCAGTGGACCACGCACTTTCCATTCAGGCCCACCCAAATTTGTTTGCAAGACACTGCAACCAATAAAAAGCAGGCAGCATCAGCAGGCACCCAAGGGAGGAAAAACATTTAATAAAACCAGCTGGTGTGTTGCGGCTCCCACAGCCCCAGTAATACTTCCCTTTACCTTCTTCCTGCCCCCGCAGGCCAATGGGAAACCTTCTTCCTTCTTCCTGCCCCCGCGGGCCAATGGGAAACCTCCTCCCTTCTTCCTGCCCCCGCGGGCCAATTGGAAGCCTCCTCCGCTCTTCTTGCCCCTGCGGGCCAATCGGAAGCCTCCTCAATTCTTCTTGCCCCCGCGGGCCAATCGGAAGCCTCCTCCCTGCCAGTGGAAGGAGGAAGCCTCTGATTGGCCGGTGGGGCAGGAAGAAGGGGGCATCGGTCTGGGAGGAGTGGCAGTGTTCTGTTCACGTTAAAATCCAAATAACTTTTTTAATTTTGATAATTTTCCTGTAGATTTCAAATAAAACTTGTTACATTAAAGCTTAAAAAAAAAAAAAAAGCCATGGGCTGGAAGTGCTGAAATGCGGAGAGCCACAAAGAAAAGAGGCCAGCCCTGCCAGGAACCGCGATAGAGTAAGGATTCCCCAAAGCAAGCATGCAGAGGCCGGTTGCTCCGTGGAGTCTCCTCCTTCCCCCAGTGAGCGCGGCAAACTGCATTTAAATTAAAAGTGGCACTCAGCTATGCTGATTTCAGATGGGGCAATTGGAGCTCCCAGCGGCTGTAAAAGCAGGCAGACGGGGGGGGGGGGGGGGGAGCCTAGGGATATCCTGACAGCCAGAAGAAAGGCTTGTGTGCTGTGACATATTTTTCTAAAATAAATGTTTGCTGCTTCAGTGCGGCTGAGAAGGCAGTGGCAGCACTAGGAAATCTGCCACTGCGAAATTAAAGGGGAACACAGTAAGCTCTAAGCAAAGTGTGTGTAAGAGGCAGAGACTGGGCATAGAGGTGACTTGGGTATGTGTGAGAGACAGAATCTGGGCAGGGAGGTGACTGGGGTGTGTGTGAGAGACAGAGTCTGGGCAGGGAGGTGACTGGGGTGTGTGTGAGAGACAGAATCTGGGCAGGGAGGTGACTGGGGTGTGTGTGAGAGACAGAGACTGGGCAGGGAGGTGACTGGGGTGTGTGTGAGAGACAGAGACTGGGCAGGGAGGTGACTGGGGTGTATGTGAGAGACAGAGTCTGGGCAGGGAGGTGACTGGGGTGTGTGTGAGAGACAGAATCTGGGCAGGGAGGTGACTGGGGTGTGTGTGAGAGACAGAGTCTGGGCAGGGAGGTGACTGGGGTGTGTGTGAGAGACAGAATCTGGGCAGGGAGGTGACTGGGGTGTGTGTGTGAGACAGAGACTGGGCAGGGAGGTGACTGGGGTGTGTGTGAGAGACAGAGACTGGGCAGGGAGGTGACTGGGGTGTGTGTGTGAGACAGAATCTGGGCAGGGAGGTGACACGGGTATGTGTGAGAGACAGAGACTGGGCAGGGAGCTGACGGGTGTGTGTGAGAGACAGAGACTGGGCAGGGAGGTGACTGGGGTGTGTGTGAGAGACAGAGACTGGGCAGGGAGGTGACTGGGGTGTGTGTGAGAGACAGAATCTGGGCAGGGAGGTGACTGGGGTGTGTGTGAGAGACAGAGACTGGGCAGGGAGGTGACGGGTGTGTGTGAGAGACAGAGACTGGGCAGGGAGGTGACTGGGGTGTGTGTGAGAGACAGAGACTGGGCAGGGAGGTGACTGGGGTGTGTGTGAGAGACAGAGTCTGGGCAGGGAGGTGACTGGGGTGTGTGTGAGAGACAGAGTCTGGGCAGGGAGGTGACTGGGGTGTATGTGAGAGACAGAGTCTGGGCAGGGAGGTGACTGGGGTGTGTGTGAGAGACAGAGTCTGGGCAGGGAGGTGACTGGGGTGTGTGTGAGAGACAGAATCTGGGCAGGAAGGTGACTGGGGTGTGTGTGTGAGACAGAGACTGGGCAGGGAGGTGACTGGGGTGTGTGTGAGAGACAGAGTCTGGGCAGGGAGGTGACTGGGGTGTATGTGAGAGACAGAGTCTGGGCAGGGAGGTGACTGGGGTGTGTGTGAGAGACAGAATCTGGGCAGGGAGGTGACTGGGGTGTGTGTGAGAGACAGAGTCTGGGCAGGGAGGTGACTGGGGTGTGTGTGAGAGACAGAATCTGGGCAGGGAGGTGACTGGGGTGTGTGTGTGAGACAGAGACTGGGCAGGGAGGTGACTGGGGTGTGTGTGAGAGACAGAGACTGGGCAGGGAGGTGACTGGGGTGTGTGTGAGAGACAGAATCTGGGCAGGGAGGTGACACGGGTATGTGTGAGAGACAGAGACTGGGCAGGGAGCTGACGGGTGTGTGTGAGAGACAGAGACTGGGCAGGGAGGTGACTGGGGTGTGTGTGAGAGACAGAGACTGGGCAGGGAGGTGACTGGGGTGTGTGTGAGAGACAGAATCTGGGCAGGGAGGTGACTGGGGTGTGTGTGAGAGACAGAGACTGGGCAGGGAGGTGACGGGTGTGTGTGAGAGACAGAGACTGGGCAGGGAGGTGACTGGGGTGTGTGTGAGAGACAGAGACTGGGCAGGGAGGTGACTGGGGTGTGTGTGAGAGACAGAGTCTGGGCAGGGAGGTGACTGGGGTGTGTGTGAGAGACAGAGTCTGGGCAGGGAGGTGACTGGGGTGTATGTGAGAGACAGAGTCTGGGCAGGGAGGTGACTGGGGTGTGTGTGAGAGACAGAGTCTGGGCAGGGAGGTGACTGGGGTGTGTGTGAGAGACAGAATCTGGGCAGGAAGGTGACTGGGGTGTGTGTGAGAGGTAGAGACTGATTGTAGGGTTTAATTGGTGTGTGTGTGTGTGTGTGTGTTGTGGAGGGCCAGTGCTTCCATTAGGCAAACTAGGCGGTGGCCTAGGGCACCACAATTTTGGGGGGTTGCAAACTCCCACCAGCACAAGAGGTCCTGCAACAAATCCAATACCAAAGGAGGGGGCGCTGTGCCAGAGCTGCTGCCAATACGTAATCCAGGGGAGGGGTTGCATTACTGAATGTTCGCCTAGGGTGCCAAATGCTCTTGCACCGGCCCTGTGTGTGTGACTTGTAGGCCCTAAAGAAGAGGCCCGTAAGAGCTTCAGCAGCTGCTGCTGCTCCTGGTATGTGCTTTCAAAGGAAAGGAGTAGGAGATTTGCTGGAGAGGGTAAGTAAAGGTGGCATTTTAAGTTTATTTTTCTTGATTGACTGCCTTTTTAATTATTGAGTATTATGTGATGTGTCTGCTGTTTTGAAATATTTTATTGATATTTGGACAATTTTTAATAATTTTTATGAGTTTTGTTGGATGTTGTTCTGTTCATCAGCTGTTTTGAAACATTTATTAATATAGTTTTACAATTATTTCTGTGTGGGGATCTATAGCAGCTTGGCTTGTTCTGTTTTCCTAATAGGAGGTGTATTAGTGTTTGGGACCTGATTTAATATTTGCAGTGTTGCCTTTTCATAGATAGGGTTGTTATATGTTCCATAATGCAGGTGTAACTTTCTGCAGATTAATTTCTGTGCATTATTGCAGATCCTGGGACTGTATTAGGTGCTATATTTCTCTTTCCATTTCTCTAGGTTTGCACTGCATGCAGAGTGGCTTTTTTTGGTTTTCCATTCCAGTTTCTATCTCCATATTTATAATGTGTGGTCGTTCTGTACTTTGGTGAAGGTCTGTTCTGTGTGTGTGCCCGAGGTGAGGTATTTTACTAGCATGTAGGCAATTGTCTCCACCTTATTTGTGGATGCAGAGTGTATGTTTACATGATGATAGCTTAGTAAATGACAGGGCTGGATAGCCTTTTTCTCCTGTCTACCCAGTTATCCTCTCCACACTGCTAAGGATACATCCCAGCTGTCAGCCAAAGGGTGTGACCACCTTCAAGACATCTCTTTATCCAGAACAGTCTTTTTTCTGTTCTTCCTTTGTAAAGAATTGGGGATGAATGTCAGGAGCCCCTGGACTCGATTCAGCAAATGTCACCATCAGAGGAAGACTAAAACTAAATAGTTGAGCCATAGGAAAGGAAAAGTAGTCTTCAAAGGTATTTATCTGTTTTATTGATACAGATTAATAAGGCATTTGCTCAATTATGGTAAATATTTTGGTACAACATTCCAGAGAGTTTTAAAACATCTCACAGAATTCTGGGATGCATGATGAGATATTTGTCTTTATAGTAGACTAGTATATGGTTCTTTGTAAGTTATGGGATACTGCCACTTGAGATCTCTTTAAGTATAATTGAAATGCTTCCATAACTATATATTAGGTTTAGCATTGGTAGCTGCTTGAAGTAATTGAGTTTAAAATATTAAAAGTATAACAGCTGTAGCAGATTATTTAGAAATATATTGTCAGGTGTGTGTTTGAAAGTATTTATCAATAAGAATATGAATTCCATGGCTCAGACTTTGTTTAGTGCCCACCCATGTTAATCTTGGGCCCAGCCAAAAATTCATTTCTGGCTACGCCACTGGTATATGTGAGAGACAATGAAAGTGACTGCTCAAGGAGATGACTGATGTGTATGTGAGAGTGTGAGACATTAGTCAGGGAGGTGACTGATGTGTGTGTGAGAGAGAGAAAAAGCATTGAAGTGAGAAATCTGGGTATGTGAGAAAGCATGGGCGTAAGAAGCCTGCTGTTGGGGGGGGGGGGTGGATGTGTGTGAAAGAAAGCATGGGAGTGAGAAGCCTGATTATGTGAGACAGCATTGGAGTGGGAAGTCTGTGTGTGTGTGCATGCATGAGAGAGAGACTGGTTGGTAAGGTGACGGTGTGTGTGTGAGAGAAAGAGACTGGTGTGTGTGAATGTAAGAGAAAGAATGTGATTCAGGGAATGAGAAGCCTGTGCACGTGGAGAACGAGCATGGAAATGAGAGAGAGACTGGTGTGTGTGTGTAACAGAGAAAGTGATTATGGGAATGAGAAGCCTGAGCATGGGAGTGAGAAATCTGGGTGTGTGTGAGACACAGCATGGGAGGGAGAAGCCTGATTATGTGAGAGAGAGAGCATGGGAGTGGGAAGCCTGTGTGTGTGTGTGCATGCATGAGAGCAAGAGACTGGTTGGTAAGGTGACGGTGTGTATGAGAGAAAGAGACTGGTGTGTGTGAATATGAGAGAAAGAATGTGATTCAGGAAATGAGAAGCCTGTGCAGTGGAGAGCGAGCATGGAAATGAGAGAGAGACTGGTGTGTGTGTGTATGTATGTGTGTGTAACAGAGAGAAAGTGATTATGGGAATGAGAAGCCTGTGCATGTGAAGAGAGTGAGCATAGGAGTGAGAAACCTGGGTGTGTGTGAGACACAGCATGTGAGGGAGAAGCCTGTATATGTAAGACAGAACATGGAAGTGGGAAGCCTGTGTGTGTATGCATGAGAGAGATCAGGTGACTGGTGTGTGTGTGTGTGTGTGTGAGAAAGAAAGTGATTATGGGAATGAGAAACCTGTGCATGTGAAGAGTGAGCATGGGAGTGAGAAACCTGGGTGTGTGTGAGACACAGCATGGGAGTGAGAAGCCTGTATATCTGAAAGAACATGGGAGTGGGAAGCCTGTGTGTGTGTATGCATGAGAGAGATCAGGTGACTGGTGTGTGTTTGTGTGTGTGAGAGAAAGAAAGTGATTATGGGAATGAGAAGCCTGTGCATGTGGAGAGAACAAGCATGGGAGTGAGAGACTGGTGAGTGTGTGTGAGACAGAGAAAGTGATTATGAGAGTGAGAAGCCCATATATGTAAGTAGAACACGGGAGTGGGAAGCCTGTGTGTGTGTATGGCATGAGAGAAACTGTTCAGGAAGGTGACTGGTGTGTGTGTGTCAAAGACTGTTTGGGAGATGATTGGTGTGTGAGAGACAGAAACTGGTCATGGAGGCATGACTGGTATGGTGTGTGTGTGTGAGAGACATGTGCAATAAGGAAGAGGACCATGAGTATAGAGCTTAGCTTCTACTGCTGCTTCTGCTGTGTGCTACGGCCTGCATGGAAGAGGAGTAGGAGAGCTGCTGGAGGGGGGTAAGTAAAGGTGGCTTTTTAAGTTTATTTTTCTTGATTGACTGCCATTTTAATTATTTAATATTATGTGATGTGTCTGCTTTTTTTGAAATATTTTATTGGTGTTTGGAGAATTTTTAATAGTTTTTATGAGTTTTTAATTGTTGGATGTTATTCTGTTCATAGCTGTTTAGAAACATTTATTCTGCTTATTAGTATAGTTTTACAATTATTTCTGTGTGGGGATCTATAGCTGCTTGCTAGTTCTGTTTTCCTAATAAGAGGTGTATTGGTTTTTAGGGCCTGATTTAATATTTATAGTGTTGCCTTTTCATAGATAGGGTTGCTCCTGTTTGAGTGTATTCCATAATACAGGTGTAACTATGTGCGGATTAGTTTATGTGCATTACTACAGATCCTGGGAGTATGTTAGGTCGGTTCTTGTCTGTTACCGAGATGAGATATTTTACTAGCATGTAAGAGTTTTATCAGTCTTATTTGTTGTGTTTTCTCAAGAGGATATGCATTGGTGGTAAACTGCTGTCTTTTCATAAGTAGGGTTATTGAGCCTGGAAGTAGAAGGAGTTTGAGTTGCTGTTACTGAGATGACACCAGAACCAGAACATCTTTTTTGTAGGGTGAATTGTATGGGGAATGTCATAATTCTGCTTTACATCCATTATTGTGGGTCAGGGGGGTTCCCGTGGATGCAAACTGTACTTTTACATCTAGCCCCGTGACGATCATGGGTCAGTGTGTCACGCATGTGAGAACCATCTGTCAGGTGTGTCCCGACAGAAAAAAGGTTGAGAAGCACTGCACTATGGGATCTATTACTTTCCAATTATGGGATTTCTATTCAAATGACCAAAAGTCTGGGAACCCTTTCTGCTTAAAGTAGACCTGTTCCTTAAATAAATGCATTGAATAAGTTTTTTAATATCTGAGCTAGCAGAATTTAATATAGTCTGGTTAAGGACTCAGGTTAATATTTAATTTATTTATGGTTATTATTAGATACGTACCTTCAACTAGCTCTGTGTCAATGTGTACCTGACAATGAGTTTGACTTTCAAAAAAAAAGCGTAATGTGAGGATTATAATATGGTAGAAGAAAGGTTAAGAGTTCTTATGCTATGTTATTTATGATATTGTAATTGTTGAATTGTAAATATGAGCTAATCTGGCAATCCAGTAAATTTTAATGTTAACATTTTAATAAAAGTTTTAATAAAAAAAACCAGAGATGGTTGTGAAATACAGATGAATAAATGGGGGCATTTAAAAAAAAGTGTCATCACTGCAGGTCCAAATAACAGATCCCAACAGGGACCCAGCTCATTCTGCAGGTACTGCAGCAGTGCTATGTAATGATTTTTCTTCTGTAAAATTAGGCCTGGTTATCTCACTGTCAGGTTTATTTTACTACACAAACCTTGCATGTAAGGCTGCAAAGTAGCACAGTACTTGTGTGGATTTGGATAACAGAGGATCTATGATTTGGTCCAGGGCTTCACATTTAATGCCTTGTGCCAGATTGTAAAGTTTCTTGGTGAGGGAAGCAGTGCTGAATACAGAAATAATTAATACAGAGGAACAGAAAGAAGCCATCTGGATTCCAAAGTATTGCTTCAAACCAAGCAGAAGTATTCATAAGAAATGCCATGGCCTTAGATTGATTAGATTGCATTTGGGTGATCTGAAAAAGGAGATTATGGACTAATCCTTTATTTTGCAGAATTGTTTTTCTTTCTTAGTTGTAATATTGATCCTTCAAATCCAGTATGAAAACCTGACATTTCTGTTTAATAACATCATAAGTCTTAAAAGTTAAGTATCAGTATTTGGGAAATTAGTTTTAATCAAATCAATAATGGAAAGTGAGTTAATTTACAGGTATAGAAAGGAGTGCAAAACATATCAGACAAATCAATTGACTTTGGCTAGGAGGCGAACAGTAACTGAATATTGGGCTTTCTGTATATCTGCTATTGATTTATTTATTTTTTACACAATGTTATATTCTGCACACTTCCAAAAATATTCTGTCCAGGGCAGATCCCAAAAATACACACATAATCGACTAACATTTTATAATATGTGCACAGGCGTAGATTTGTGCGCACAAATCTACGCTCAATGTTATAACATGCGCGCGCAGCTGGACGCATGTTATAAAATCCGGGGTTGGCACACGCAAGGGGGTGCACACTTGTGCATCTTGCGTGCGCCGAGCCCTAGGGGAGCCCCAATGGCTTTCCCCGTTCCCTCCTTTCCCCTATCTAACCCGCCCAACAGTCCTACCTAAATCCCCCTCCCAGCTTTATTTTGTGATTTACGCCTGCCAAGTGCCGGCGCGCAAACCCCTAGCATGGCCGCTGTGCCAGAGGCCTCGGTCCCACCCCCACCCCCGGACTGCCCCCAGACCGGCACCCCGCCCACATCCCCACCCCCCTTCCTGCCCCTTTTTCAAAGCTCCGGGACAATCGTGCGTCGCTGAGCCTATGCAAAATAGGCTCGGTGCGTGCAGGGACAGGTTTTCGGGGTTACGCGCATAACCCTTTGAAAATCTGCCCCAAAACATATATTTAAATAATAGTGATTAAAAAAGGTCATAGGATGGTATATGTTTTTAAACTCTGCAACAGATATTTGCAAAGACCCAAATACAGATATTCAGAGCTAGACTAGCAAGCAGGAGGCAGAGCCCTCCTATTTCTCTTGTTTATTTAAAAAGTGTATATCTCGCTCTCATTCATAATTCAAGGCAGGGTACAACAAAACAAACATAAAATAAAATTCTACAATAACACAGAATAGTTAAACAGGCAAAGAGCCTTCCAAAAGTTTAAAACAAAAAAAGATGCAGCAGCATAATCATGAGATGGATAGAGGATAACTTTTCAAACCTGCCCGCATGCATCCATATACGTGTGTATACATGAAACATTATTACTGTATTTTATAACCTGCATGCAAATGACATGCACAGATGATAAAATATGAGTACATATGTAGGCACACACGCTCACGTATGTAAAAACCACCAGCTGGATCATGTGATGTGCTGAAGAGACTGGTGCTCCTAGGCTCTTGGCACAGAATCCATCTCAGTCCTGATCACTCCTTCTTAAATCTGTTTTTAAGCAGGTCTAACGCCCTCTAAGTCCTTTCTTGCTATGTGGACTGATAAAGCCAGCAAGACTTAAACCGATGGCTGATTACAGAGAGCAGGCCATTGAGCAAGCCTCAGATGAGTGGCCTGCTCTTCCCACACCGGCAAATACGCAGTAGCAGCTACAAAAGATGTTTGACGCTTTTTCCTCTAAACTTTCTGCAAACGTTCATCAGGAGCTACCGGTGGTGGAGATTGTGGCCTCGGTCCAGGAGAATGTTGAAACCTGGGGCGAGGACCTGGAGTTGCTGACAAAGGCCAGGCAGAAGCTGGATTCCCTGGAGAGATGATACTCGGACACCGCAGAAAAGCTCGATGATTTGGAAAACTGAGGTAGGCAATGAAACATTCGCCTGATGGGTCTGGATCTTCACTGATGTGCGTCTTTTGAAAAATGGCTGCCAGAGGTGCTAGGGCTGCACACGAGAGACGGCCGCATTAAGCTTGAGAGGACACTTTGTCTGGCACTGGCTCTGGGTCCAGGGGAAAGACCCGGCACAGTGATGATACAGCTTTACACGTTTCTGGATAAACCCCAAATTTTGGAGGCAGTGCGAATGCAGGGCGAGGTCCTCTATAAAACCAGAGGATGATGTTCTTCCAGGACTTCTCAGCTGCTGTTGAAAAAAAAAAAGCGGGATATATGGCTGTTAAGAAAATCCTGCATTAGAGGGGCCTATCGTATGCTCTGCTTTACCCCGCATGCCTGAAGATCTAGTTTAACAATAAAGCTAAGATTTTTGACACACGAACTGAAGCTCAGCAGTTCCTGGATCAAGCCGGGGAGGCCTTACCAGCTCAAAAGAAAAAAAAAAAAAAGGTGCATAAGCAGCACAGTGACTCTGCAGAGGAGATGAATGAAAGCGTCATTTGCTCAGGGTCTGGAGCAGCAAGCAGGTATGAACATAAGAACATGCCATACTGGGTCAGACCAAGGGTCCATCAAGCCCAGCATCCTGTTTCCAACAGTGGCCAATCCAGGCCATAAGAACCTGGCAAGTACCCAAAAACTAAGTCTATTCCATGTAACCATTGCTAATGGCAGTGGCTATTCTCTAAGTGAACTTAATAGCAGGTAATGGACTTCTCCTCCAAGAACTCATCCAATCCTTTTTTAAACACAGCTATACTAAATGAACTAACCACGTCCTCTGGCAACAAATTCCAGAGCTTAATTGTGCGTTGAGTGAAGAAGAACTTTCTCCGATTAGTTTTAAATGTGCCCCATGCTAACTTCATGGAGTGCCCCCTAGTCTTTCTATTATCCGAAAGAGTAAATAACCGATTCACATCTACCCGTTCTAGACCTCTCATGATTTTAAACACCTCTATCATATCCCCCCTCAGCCATCTCTTCTCCAAGCCGAAAAGTCCTAACCTCTTTAGTCTTTCCTCATAGGGGAGCTGTTCCATTCCTCTTATCATTTTGGTTGCCCTTCTCTGTATCTTCTCCATTGCAACTATATCTTTTTTGAGATGCGGCGACCAGGATTGTACACAGTATTCAAGGTGCGGTCTCACCATGGAGGGATACAGAGGCATTATGACATTTTCCGTTTTATTCACCATACCCTTTCTAATAATTCTCAACATACTGTTTTATTTTTTGACTGCCGCAGCACACTGAACCAATGATTTCAATGTATTATCCACTATGACGCCTAGATCTCTTTCTTGGGTGGTTGCTCCTAATATGGAACCTAAAATTTGTAACTATAGCATGGGTTATTTTTCCCTATGTGCATCACTTTGCTCTTATCCACATTAAATTTCATCTGCCATTTGGATGTCCATTTTTCCAGTGTCAGGTGGTCTTCCTGCAATTTATCACAATCTGCTTGTGATTTAACTACTCTGAACAATTTAGTATTATCTGCAAATTTGATTACCTCCCTTGTCATATTTCTTTCCAGGTCATTTATAAATATATTGAAAAGTACGGATCCCAATACAGATCCTTTCCACTGCCCACTCCCTTTCACTGAGAAAATTGTCCATTTAATCCTACTCTCTGTTTCCTGTCTTTTAGCCAGTTTGTAATCCACGAAAGGACATCGCCACCTTTCCCATGACTTTTTAGTTTTCTTAGATGCCTCTCATGAGGAACTTTGTCAAACGCCTTCTGAAAATCCAAGTATACTATATCTACCGGTTCACCTTTATCCACATGTTTTGTTTATTAACTCCTTCAAAATAATGAAGCAGATTTGAGAGGCAAGACTTGCCCTGGGTAAAGCCATGCTGACTTTGTTCCATTATTTATTTATTTATTTATTTAAAAACTTTTCTATACCGTCGTTTAGTAGAGCATCATCACAACGGTTTACAGATAGGCACAAAATGTTTGGTTTCTAGCTTATCCAATAGGTGCCAGTATTATACGGTTACATAGTTCAATAATATATTCTAAATGGGGGGTGGATGTGGTTACCAGTTATGATTGTTAGCGCAATCATATGTTTATACTGTCATTTAAATATACTTAAGTATGAGAAAAAGTAATAAGATTATGCAACTCTGCATTTTGTACTGGTGACTTTCAGCTGTTTTTGTGTTGTTATTCAGTTATTCAGCTACCTCATGTCTTTCTATATGTTCTGTGATTTTGATGTTTAGAACAATTTCCACTATTTTTCCTGGCACTGAAGTCAGGCTAACCGGTCTGTAGTTTCCCGGATCGCCCCTGGAGCCCTTTTTAAATATTGGGGTTACATTTGCTATCCTCCAGTCTTCAGGTACAATGGATGATTTTAATGATGTTACAAATTTTTACTAACAGGTCTGAAATTTCATTTTTTAGTTCCTTCAGAACTCTGAGGTGTATACCATCCGGTCCAGGTGATTTACTACTCTTCAGTTTGTCAATCAGGCCTACCACATCTTCTAGGTTCACCGTGATTTTATTCAGTCCATCTGAATCATTACCCATGAAAATCTTCTCCATTACGGGTACCTCCCCAA
Source organism: Rhinatrema bivittatum (assembly GCF_901001135.1). NCBI lineage: Eukaryota > Metazoa > Chordata > Amphibia > Gymnophiona > Rhinatrematidae > Rhinatrema > Rhinatrema bivittatum. The sequence continues at coordinate 103,370,231 of NC_042625.1, forward strand.
CATCCTCTTCAGTAAACACCGAAGCAAAGAAATCATTTAATCTTTCCGCAATGGCCTTATCTTCTCTAAGTGCCCCTTTAACCCCTCGATCATCTAACGGTCCAACTGACTCCCTCACAGGCTTTCTGCTTCTGATATATTTTAAAAAGTTTTTACTGTGAGTTTTTGCCTCTACAGCCAACTTCTTTTCAAATTCTCTCTTAGCCTGTCTTATCAATGTCTTACATTTAACTTGCCAATGTTTATGCTTTATCCTATTTTCTTCTGTTGAGTCCTTCTTCCAATTTTTGAATGAAGATCTTTTGGCTAAAATAGCTTCTTTCACCTCCCCTTTTAACCATGCCGGTAATCGTTTTGCCTTCTTTCCACCTTTCTTAATTTGTGGAATACATCTGGACTGTGCTTCTAGAATGGTATTTTTTAACAATGACCACGCCTCTTGGACATTTTTTACTTTTGTAGCTGCTCCTTTGGTTATATGACATGGTAAACGGGAGGTTACAAACATGGAGTGCAGAGAGTATATAAGAATTGGAGGAGGAATATATATGTAAATTTAAACAGAAATTATGTGCACATTAGTCATATTTGAGAGCAGGTTACATGGTAAGGTCTGAGAAGCTCTACTCTATCCATTCTCATTAGGCTTATCGTATTTCTCATTAAACATTTCATAGATTATTATGATTTTCATAGAAGTAATTATTATTAAATTATGTAGTTCAATAAATTATACATTTTAAAACATAAAGAAAAACATTAGGAAAGTACAATACTGTGAGTATTCCTATCAGCACAGACAGAAGATTTAACTGCAAGTTATTTATTAAAAGACAAATATTTTGTTAAACTGTTTGTAAATATACAGCCATAAAGCTAACATAAACTCTTCATTGGAAAGGTAAACAATCATTAACACTTCTCAGTGATTTCATTTTCATGCAATTTGTTTGCTGTTGAAAATGTTCTTGAAGATGACTGAGAGAAGAATTAACATCCCTGACACCTCCTGAGAACACACACACAGCTGTCTCCCACTCCCAGGCCTTCTGTTCATCAAATACTTTAAGAAGAAACCTTCACCACATTTCCTAGGAGGGCAGAAAGAACAAGAGTTCCCTGATTCCAGATATTTTCAGAAAGGATTAGAGTGAGAATATGCATGCATGCCTGTTATTTCAGCCTCTCCTTTATCATGCCTTTCTCCTCTCATCCCTCAAACATTTACTGGCCTGGGCTAGGGAGTGTTATCCCCTTAGAAATGATAATTATGGGAGCCCCCCCCCCCCCCCAGGTGCTGCCAATAATAGGCACCTGCCTGGTCAGCCGCCCCCTCCCCTCTAGCATCTATGGCCCAATACTTACCTGCTTTGTCTGCTGGTGCTGAATGGGTGGCTGGCTCCTCCTCCCGTTGTGATGGCGCTGGAGTGGGTCCCTGGTTGTTGTAGTGTGATGATGCGACTCCTCTGGACAGTATAGCATTTAAAGGCAATGGGGTAGATTTTAAAAGCCCTGCGAGCATAAATGCTGCCGGATTTACGCGTGCAGGGCACTCTCGTGCCAACGCGCCTATTTTGCATAGGCCGCCGGCGCTTGCAAAGCCCAGGGACGCGCATAAGTCCCGGGGCTTGCTAAAATGGGTGGTCCAGGGCGTGTCTGCGGTCCAGGGGCGTGGCCAACTCTGGTACTCAAGAGCCATAAACAGGCCAGGTTTTCAGGATATACACAATGAATATGTATGAGACAAATTTGCATGAACTGCCTCCACTGTATGCAAATATGTCTCATGCATAATTGCGCAGGCTTCCTGCTTCGAATATATTTTAAAAAGTTTTTACTATGAGGTTTTGCCTCTACAGAACTTCTTTTCAAATTCTCTCTTAGCTTGTTTTATCACTGTTTTATATTTAACTTGCAAATGCTTATGTTTAACTTAATATTTATTGAATTTTGAAATATCAAAATATCCAAGAATACTTGGTTAAAGAAAATAAGCGTTTCAGTCACAGCAATATGGAACTAAAAGAAGAAATCCTCAAAAAAATAAAATATTGGCTGAAAAACTAAATCAGACCACTTAGGGGAGAGAAAACACGTTCAGAAATTCATTTGAGAAAATAGCCAAACTTATACAAACAGGACCATTTTTGTTACCCTAAGAACTAATATCACCGTCATAAACAGCCACTTTGTGTCCATCTGAGCTACATCATAGAAACTATATCTACTACCTTGATATTTAAGCAAACATTTACAGGGGGAGCACTGAAAGGAGGGAATCACCTTGATGGTGGGTGAAGAGAATTGGTAAGTTCTGCTTGGGGAAATTTTTACAACTTAAAGGTTTTGGGGAGAATTAACTATTGGGGTATATTTCTTATTGTGTTTTTGTGTCTGTATTAAATAACTAGTCAGAAGCAGGCAAAAGCTAGATAGATAAAGTTCCTGGATGGAATAAATAACAGTTTATGGAGCAATTGGTATAGGAACTGACTAGAGAGGGAGCAATTTTAGGTCTAATTCTCAGTGGAGCAGGATTTGGTGAGAGAGATAACAGTGGTGGGGCCGCTTGGCAATAGTGATCATAACATGATCAAATTTAGTTTCAACAATTTTTTATTGTACAGTATACAACAGAACCTCCTGCAGGGCGGGTTATCTGCAACCCCTCAGGTATTTACAGCACAAAAGGCAGTTTTCAAGATACAGAACAACAATTCAACTATCCCTTCCGCCACCCTCCCCCCCTCCCCCGGTCAGGATACAAGGATAAACATTAAAGAACTTGTCGCATGGGTAAAAAGGCAGGTCAAGCATTCACAATAAGACTGCGGGAAGGGTGCGGCAGCGATTGGATATAACAGTCCCATATTTGTAGAAAACAACGCCCCAGGAGCCATGTGGTCCATGGACATCATGCGATGCAAACAATTCCGCCAAACCCAGCCGGCCTTCCGGACAAGCAGACGAGGTCCTATGCCCCGAACAATTAACAGTGAAATACAGTCAAACAGAAGAGCTTCAGCGGAGATGGGACTAGTCATGTCCAAAAGCTCCGCTAAGTACTGAGAGACGCCTCCAGAATGCTTGAATCCGAGGGCATTGCCAAAACAAATGAAATAATGACCCAGTAGCTGCCTGACATTTAACGCATGACGCTGACATTGATAACTTGGCACGGAACATAACATTAGGTGAAATATATGCGCTATGTAAAACTTTAAACTGCATGTTGGTGGTCACCACAGAAATACGTCCAAAGCAAGCCTGCAGAGTAGGTGTCAGGGCCAAGTGACCCTCTTTATGCCATCTCTCTGCCAACATAACACAAACATCCAATCGTATCAGACTTCTAAGCCCCTTGTAATACACTGACAATGACGCGGGACCAGACTTGTCAAAGAAAAGAAGCCAGTCAATTGCTTGAAAAACTGTCAGTTGGCGGGCCTCAGACGATATAGAGGAGATATAGTGCCGATTCCGAATCTGTAAATATGCGAACACTTGAGAGCCATGGAGGCCATATAAATCTCTCAGGGCCTGGAAAGTGAGCATGGTTCCATTGCCATCTAGCAGGTGGCCCAGCTGAGTATCCGCCCAAGTTATAAAGGCCTGTGAGTGCAAGCCAGGGGAAAATGCTGTACTACCCCGAATGGGTAACAAATAAGTGCACACACGGGGAATACCCAGCGTTTTAGTTAAACGGAGCCAAGTATGGCATCTCAGTTCCAGCAGCTCGTGGTTTTGCAAAGAAACTGGCAGGCCCTGAGAGGGCGCCTGATAAACATAACACAGGTCCGGGGGGGGCCACCAAAGCTTGTTCAGCAGAGATATTAACATAGGGCGACTGACCCAATATCCAGCCCCGGATAATCCTCAAGTTCCCAGCCAGGTTATAAACAGCCAGATCCGGGACCCCTATACCACCCCATCCCCATCCCTCTCTCAGCCATGTCAGTGGGATACGGGCCTTCTTCCCTTGCCACAAGAAGGAGCGCAGCGCTCTATCGAGAGCTACTCGATCCCTATATTTAAGCTGTAGAGACAGGTTTTGAAATACATAAAGCTACTTCGGTAGGAAGATTTGTGTGTCCCCCAAGCGATAATGGTAGATCCCTCCAAGTCTGTAATTTGCTCAAAGTATGATTCAATACTCTGGGAACATTAAGGCGATATAGTCAGTTTAATCCCGTTGATATAAGAATCCCCAGGTAGTGAATAGAGTCCTTGGCCCACTGCAATGGAAAATCCACTCCCCATGCCTGCTTCAGCTCCTCAGGGAAAGCTAAGACCTCTGACTTATTTATTTATTTAGAGTTTTTATATACCGACATTCTTGAAAAAATTATCAAATCACATCGGTTTCCATTGAAACAGAACAATCGCGGTTATGGCGTTACATTAAAACAAGTCGTCAAATAACAAATATAGATAACAGGTATAAATAGAACAGCAAATATAAATAACAAATATAAATAACAATATAAAAACAAATGTAAATAACAAGTATAAATAGAACAGCAAACAGTGGTAATAGGTTGCAAGTCAACAAATAACGAATATAAATAGAACCGCAAAATAGTGGTGATAGGCGTTGCATGAAATAAGGCGTCAAAAGGGTATCGCTATGAACCTGAGAATTAAATAGGGCGTAAGCGGGGGCCCTAAGCGGGGGCCCTAAATGATAGCAGGTAGCAGTGAGGAGAGAGGGAAAGGAGGAGCGGGCTGAAGAACATAGGGAGGGAAGAGGAGGAAGAGGGAAGGAACAGGTGGCATTAAGTCATGCAAGGGGGAACATGCAGAGAAGGTAGGGGACAATCATGAGTCTCCATAATGTTCTGTTATGACCTTTGACCAGTGTCCGAGTGTTCTTGAGACTCCGGAAAAGCTTGTCTGAAGAGCCATGTTTTGAGATGTTTCTTGAATGTTTGGAGACATGGTTCTTGGCGAAGCTCCGGAGGCAGTGAATTCCAAAGGGTGGGCCCTGCTGTAGAAATTGTGCGTTTTCTTAAAGTGGTTTTGACCGGTGGTGCGTATAATGATCCTTTATAGGCATTTCTGATTGGTCTGTCGGATGTGTGTGGGCGGAGTAGAGAGCTTAGTTTGAGATGTGCGATGCTGTGAATGTCCTTGTGAATCATCGTCAAAACTTTGAAGGTGATCCCTCCTCATCTCCCTCACAGACCATCTCATCATGGGTATGGACTCCGGGCACTCCTTCCTTCTAATACTCCTCGACATCTCGGCAGCATTCGACACGGTGAATCATTCCACTCTCCTTAAACGAATTTCGGACATCGGGATAACAGGTACGGCTTTCAAATGGTTCGACTCCTTTCTCACGAACAGAGGCTACAAAGTAAAGATCAACAACAAGGAATCTCCGCTCATCAACACCACAAGAGGTGTTCCACAGGGCTCCTCTCTGTCTCCTACGCTATTCAACCTATAACTTCTCCCCCTTTGCCAGCTGCTTACGAATCTTAAACTCAAACACTATCTCTACGCCGACGATGTCCAAATCCTGATCCCTATAACTGAATCCCTCACAAAAACACTGAAATTCTGGGACAACTGCCTCCAAGTAATCAACGACCTCCTTACCACCTTAAACCTTGTGCTCAACACGTCCAAGACAGAAATGCTCCTAATATCTCTCAACCACAAAGATAGGCTACACTCAAGTCACACCAACACCCTGGTCAACCAAGCAAGAGACCTCGGAGTTATAATTGATAACCAGCTAAATCTAAAAAAGTTCATAACCAACACAACCAAAGACTGCTTCTTCAAACTTCAGGTATTAAAAAGACTCAAACCGTTACTGTATTTTCAAGACTTCAGATCGGTACTCCAGGCTATTATATTCTCCAAATTAGACTACTGCAATTCCATCCTGCTAGGCCTTCCCGCTTCAGATGCTACAAAATTCGGCCGCCAGAATTTTAACAAACTCCAATAGAAGAGACCACATCTCACCTATCTTGAAAAACCTACATTGGCTCCCAGTAAACTTCAGAATTCTACACAAGTGTCTCACCATCATCCATAAAGCTATCTACAACAAAACACCCATCGATCTACACTACCCACTCACGCTACACTTCTCATCCAGACCCATCAGAGAAGCATACAAGGGCACGCTACACACACCCCCAGCCAAATTCACACACCTCTCATCCACCAAAGATCGAGCCTTCTCGACAGCGGCTCCAACCATCTGGAACAACATGCCCCCAGACCTTAGACAAGAACCTTGCACGCAGACATTCAGAAAGAAACTCAAGACTTGGCTATTTCTACAAGCCTTCCCTGATCTATGACCTCCTCAACTGATACTACTCGCCTTGGCCCGCCAGTCGACACCCCCATCCCTGACATGGCTTCTGACGTTATATTAATCAGTCATAAGTTTTATAAACTAATACTATTTTAGTCAGGAACAATTGATAGTCTAGAGCCCTAAGTATAGGAGACTAAGTACACATTTGATAATATTCAGTCCTGTGTGCTTAAATCTAACAAACGCTTATCTAAAGTTCTTCGTCAATGAGCCAAATAGGAGATAATGTCTCCACGAAGAACTGTCTTAGCAGTATACCAGAACAGAACTGGGGTATCCGCATGTGCGCAATTAAACGCTGCATATTCAGCCCACTTAGAGCGCAAAAACTCTAGAAAGGAGATATCCTCAGCCAAAAAATAGGGATATCGCCAATGGGGACTCGACCGAGGAAGGGACGGATCTAAAAAATCGAGCCAAACCGGTGCATGGTCAGAGTTGAGAATGTCCCCAATACCCACTTCCGCAACTCTAGAAAAGGCATGAGCACTAATCAATAGCGAATCAATCCGGGAGTGCGACGAATGGGCCCTAGAGATATGGGTGAAGTCCCTATCCATGGGATGCAAAGTCCTGCAAGCGTCAACCAACTGAAGGAACTGCTCAAGAAATAAAATCCCCCTGCCCAGCTGACGCTCCGAGGATTGAGACTGGGAAACATCCAAATCAGGATCCCTGATGGCATTGAAATCCCCCATCACCACTAGAGCGTGAGAGGCAAAGGGCAATAATATACCATACAGGGTCTTGTAGAAGGCTTGATCATAGGTATTATGAGCATATAGATTACAAAAAGCCATAGGTACCCTATTGAGTTCCGCAATCAGCACTAGATAACGGCCCTTGGGGTCCTTAATTATCTGCTGGACCGTGAGTGATACATTTTTATGAACCAGAATGGCAACCCCCGCAGATTTAGTGGTAGCCGAGGTGAAGTAAACTGAACCTACCCTACCCTGAGAGAGTTTTCTATGTTCCATGTCAGCGAGATGCATTTCTTGTAAAAATGCTATCTCTGCAGACTTCCTCTTAAGAGTAGTTAGGATCTTAGCCCGTTTAATAGGCGAATGTATACCACACACATTCCAGGAACAGTTCCGCGCCGTCTATTCTCCTGAAGACAGGCAAGCCCTGTTGCAAAACATTAATGAATTGGAAGGAAGAGCCTCCCAGCAGGGGTCTACCTGTCAGACAGGTGAACAGCCCCACCCGGAACGCAGACAATTGCAAAAACAGAATAAATGCGCAATTGTACAGAAAAAGATTGAGCATATTTCCCCCCCCCCCATCTCCCCATACCCCCCTCCCATCAGGATACCCTTTGAGTATCAGAGATCTTTATTTATTTATTTATTTAATGAGTTTTTATATACCGTCATTCGGTAAAGCCATCACAACGGTTTACAAAAGCTCAAATGCAGGATTTTTAACAATTGAGCAAAAAGGGATAACAGGAAGTATATTAAACAAAGGAGAGATATTCAATTACAAAGATATTAACTGGCATTTACACTACAGGTTGCACTAAGGGGTGCACAAAGGGGAGAGCCACTTTGTCGTGCCCCTTTGGCGCGTGACGCACGGCGTGCAGCACCCGGTGGCAGGGCGCCTTTCAACGGTCGGAGCTGCCCTTGGTGACGGGGGGGGGGGGGGGGCTTCTGATCGGGTCTCTCCCTCACATCGCAGTTCAGTTTTTTTCCTTTTTCAGTTTCAGGTGATATTTATTTCTTCTCTTCTGTTCTCAAGGCGATGGAGAAGTGCCGCAGGGCGCCCAAAGATGGTGGGTGGGCTGCCAGTTCGAGGGCGCTGGTGGCAGGGCGCCTTTCAATGGTCGGAGCTGCCCCTGGTGAGGTTGGGGGAGGGGGCGGGGTTTCCAATCGGTTCTCTCCCTCACATTGCCGTTCTGGGTTTTTTTCCCTTTTTCAATTGCAGGTGATATTTTTTTCTTCTCTTCTCTTCCCATGGCGATGGAGAAGTGCCGCAGGGCGCCCAAAGGTGATCACCCCTAAACGTGCAGGGCTCCGTCCTGGGACCCAGCCCCATCCTTAACTGTAGCATTAGAGCTTCATTCGCATACAAGGAGGACAATACAACATGAAGCCAAACCTAGCCCCTCCGAGAAAAAGAAACCTGGGGAAAGTAGTATTACAAGCGGGGCTCCAGCGGCAAACCAAACAGTCCCTGGAGCCACCCACACTGACACCAGGGCCAACAAGCCCGTCCCACGAATACAAAGCACAGAGGGCAGTAACAGACATCTCAGCCCAGCTAAAAAAAGGGCCGAGTGCTGCAAGCGGGACTGGAGTCAATGCACGCCATCAGGTCCACACACTGGCATGACTCAGCACTAAGGCCACTTGCCAAGGCACTAGAAGAAATGTTCAAATTGACCTCTGCAGCCGGCAAAATCCAAAACTGCCACAAGTTTGGAAAGCCAGGAGAAGAGAAAAAAGAGAGAGAAGAAAAAACAAGAAAAAGTAAACATTCAAGTCAATACTAGGCCTTGCTCAGCCGGACCTGGTGGGCTGTTCTGATTTTTCCTGCTCCTTCACGAACTCCCAGAGGTCCTCCAGGCCCGCGAACCAACGTACCCCTCCTGGGGTTTGGACCCTCATTCTAGCCGGATAGATCACAACGGCCCGGAGCCAAAGAGTAAACAATTTGCTGCATAAAGGAGCAAGGGCATGCCGCTGCGCTGCCAGCGAGGCAGAATAATCTTGGAAAATCAAGATCTTCTTATTTGGGTAGGACAACAACTTCCCCTCCTGCAGGCAGCGCAGAATCTCGGCCTTGTGCGCAAAATGTACTATCTTGGCTATGATGACCCTCTGTCGATCTGTCGCCCCAGCCCAGCGGGCCGTTCACTGAGGAGAGGCCCAGCTCCCTTTGCAGCCACTGTTCTAGAAACCGGGCAAGGCCACCTTCTTCAAGAGTCTCCGGCAGTCCCACGAATCGCAAATTTGAGCGGCGGGAGCGATTTTCCAGGTCTGCAGCTGCGTTTCACATTTTTGCAGCTTGTTTTTAGCTGTGCAGTCTTGGATTGGACTGATGAAACAAGAGGGTAGGTTGTCTAAGAAAGCCGTGTAGGCAACAAGAAAAGGGTTAGACACCAGAAAAAGTCCAAACTGGTTCTTTATTTGAGTGGAGACAAATTGATACAACGCGTTTGTATCAATTTGTCTCCACTCAAATAAAGAACCAGTTTGGACTTTTTCTGGTGTCTAACCCTCAGTCTTGGATTGGGCCACCACGAGGCCATCTTGAATTTCCGAGATGCGCTGCTCCACTTCCCCGAAACGCACCTCGTACCCCACCCAAGTACCTGACAGGTCTGAGAGCTGAGCAGAGATCTTTTTCAGCTCGGGTGCGAGAGCCTCCACGACCGCAGCCTGGATTTCGTGGGCCGCCACCGTTGGAGCCGTGTGGGACGGCCCTACCTCATCTTCCGGCAGCAGGATGTATGCGGAGTAGGCCCTGTCTCTTTCTCTCTCTCGTTTCACCTCCCTAGCCGCCATCGGAGCCAAAGGTAAATCCCTCCGTGTGTACTTACATTTGCAGATTGGCCCGCATTAAAAAAATGATTAAAAGATGACCTTGGATGGGGCTGGGAGTGCGAAACGGGGCCTGAGGAGAGGAACTACATTTGTCGTCCTCAGCGCATCACATGATCTCCAACATTATCAAATTTAAATTAATGACAGGAAGGGGAACAGTAAGCAAATCCAAGGCTCTAGTGCTAAACTTTCAAAAGGGAAACTGATAAAATGAGAAAAATAGTTAGGAAAAACCTGAAAGGAGCAGCTACAAAGGTAAAAAGTGTGCAAGAGGCGTGGTCATTGTTAAAAAATACCAACCTAGAAGCACAGTCCAGATGTATTCCACACATTAAGAAAGGTGGAAGGAAGGCAAAAGGACACTTAAAGTCGTTTACTATCACTTATGCCAGATTTATTTATTTTTTATTTATTTAGGTTTTTTATATACCGGCATTCATGAACAAGTCACATCATGCTGGTTTACATACAAACAAGGGGTGCAAAGAACAATAGAACTAAACTGGTGCAAAGGGGAAGCAGTTACAAAAAACCAGGGGCGGAATAACTGGGATGGAGAAAAAGAGGAACAGTGGGGAGTAAAAGAATTGTAAGGGGATAAAAATAAATAACTTAATGAATATTTACAGACACATTCTTACAGGAGTTAGAGGTGGTTATGAATTGTCTGGAAAAGCAAGGTCTTCAATCTTTTGCGGAAAGTTGGTAGGCAGGGTTCTAGGCGCAGATTTGTGGGGATGGAGTTCCAAAGTGAGGGCCCAGCTGTCGAGAATGCCCGATCTCTTGCTGTTGTGTGTTTGGTGAATTTTGTATTCGGTACCTGGAGTGATCCTCTATGGGCTTCTCTAATCGGTTTTTGAGAGGTGTAAAGGCTGAGCGGATAATGAAGGTCCAGGGAGGTGTAGTTATGGATAGACTTGTGGATGAAGGTGATGGATTTGTAGAAGATTCTGGCTTGGATGGGGAGCCAGTGAAGATTTTTTAAGATGGGTGAGATGTGGTCTCTTCTATTAGAATTTGTAAGAATTCTAGCCGCTGTGTTTTGTACCATCTGAAGGGGTTTGGTGTATGAAGATGGGAGTCCTAGAAGTAAGGCGTTGCAATAATCTAATTTTGCAAAGATTATTGCTTGAAGTATGGTTCTGAAGTCTTGAAAGTGGAATAGTGGCTTAACTCTTTTTAATACTTGTAGTTTATAAAAGCAATCCTTGGTGGTGCGGTTTATAAAAGCTTTCAGGTTCAGGTTGTTGTCAATAATGGCTCCTAGGTCTCTGACTTGAGAAGATAGGGTGATGTTTGACTTGTGAGTGTGATGGTTGTTGTTTTCAGGAGTGATGAGAATTAGTTCGGTTTTGGAGGTGTTTAGGATGAGATTTAAACTGGAGAGGAGGTCATTGATTTTTGATTGGCAAGATTCCCAGTATTCAAATGTTTTGACTAGTGATTCTTTAAGAGGAATTACTATCTGAACATCATCAGCATATATAAGGTGTTTGAGACTGAGATCTGTTAGAAGGTGGCACAGTGGGCGTAGGTATATGTTGAACAAGGTAGGTGATAGGGAGGATCCTTGTGGTACTCCTATGGAGGCCTTGAAGCTGGAGGATTCCTTATTGTGTATATTCACTTTGTATCCTCTGTTGGTAAGGAAAGTTTTGAACCATGCTAGAGCGGTACCTGCAATTCCAATGGATGAGAGTTGTTTTATGAGGCTGGAGTGGTTGACCGTGTCGAAGGCAGCTGAAAGGTCCAACAGGATCAATAGGAATGATTGGCCTTTGTCCATACCCAGGATAAGGTGGTCCATTAGTGATACCAAGAGGGATTCTGTGCTGGATGCTTTGCGAAACCCGTATTGTGAGGGGTAGAGAAGTTTGTTGTCTTCAAGGTAGTCTGTTATTTGCGAGTTGACTAGTTTTTCCATTATCTTGGCTAAGAATGGTAGGTTTGCGATCGGTCTGAAGTTGTTTAAGTCATTGGGATCCGCATTTGGCTTCTTTAGAAGCGGTTTAATGGCTGCCATCTTGAGGTCGTCTGTGTAGAGGCCTTGTGAAAGTGAGCAATTAATGATGTCTGCTATCTTTTGTGATATAGTTTCTGGGATGGACAGGAGGGATTTGGTGGGAATATGGTCTGCAGGGTGAGTGGAGGGTCTCATTTTGTTTAAAATAGTTTGGATTTCTTTGGCTGATGTGGGTTCGAATTGATCAAGATGCAAAGCTTCATTGTTTGCGCTTGGGGAGGAAGTTAGGTGAGGTGAGGAGGGGTTGGGTAGCTGCGTTACGAGCTTGTTGATTTTGTCGTGGAAAAACTGGGCCAGTTCTTCGGCTTTTGATTGAGCTTGAATAAAAGGGATGGCAGGAGTGGTGGGTTTTGTGAGGTTTGAAACTAAGGAGAATAGAGCTTTGGCATCGAAAATTAGATCATGAATCTTATTTGCATAATAGTCCTTTTTGAACTTAGCAGTAGCGGTTTTGTACTGGTGGAGAGTCTGTTTGTATGCGCCAAGAGTGCTCGTGGAGGGTGTTTTATGCCATTTACTTTCTTTCTTTCTTAATGTGAGTTTCAGTTTTCTTAGCTCTTCAGTGTATATTTACACCTATACTTCAGATGAAGTGTAGGTGTAAATATACGCAAGTAAACTGCCAAATCTATATGCAAAAATTTCTTATTAAATAGGAGCTTGCATGCTGGCCTCACCCTCACTTGCTTACACACATAAATCCTTATTTACCTGGGTATGTTTGAGGTAATAGCCTTGTGACGGGGTCACTATGCTAGACCAGAACCGTCAGCTAAAAGCCCAGGAACTAAAGATGCAGGAGAAGGGGGGAATGGAAATAGGGCAACACCCAGCTGAAGACGTCCCTTGGTTCCTCCCAACAGAGGCTGTAAGTGCAGAGGAGCCACAGGTGTGGGAGATGGAGGGTGGAACTGCTGAGACGAATCCCTGGGTCCCAGGGGAGGTGACAAGTGAGGAGGGGCCGTACAGAGCCAACCAGCTACAAGGGGAGGAGGAGTCTAGGGAGGATAAAAGGGCTAAGCCAGGAGAGCAGTCTCAGTCTCCAGCCGGGGACTGAGGAGGAAGGTCGGACTACTAGGCTGCTGTAAGGACGCTTTGATACCAGACATCCTGACCGTGTGGAAGACGACCAACCCCATCACAAGGAAGGTGAGCAAGGGGACTTTGTTGGTCTGGACTTACAAAATAGACACGTTTGCTGCGAGAACTGCCAGCGGGTGGTTGTATCCTTGGGGAGAGAAATACCCAACCCGAAGGATACGGTGGGTGGTGGCAGTTAGGCCCAACAGGGCCAGACTCTGGAACATTGAATATTGAACTGGATTTTGGTTAAAGCTGAACTTGTAAAGCTGAACTTTTACACCAAACTTCAGGAACTGAGCGGTGGCTCAGTAGAGAAGGCATCTGCCTTCTAGTCAGGTGGAACAGGGTTCAAATCCCACCTGAGGACTTACCGGTGTTATATGCTAATTTTTACATGTGCAGCTTTTTGAAAGTTCACCTTTCTATGTTCTCAGAATCTAGTTACCTTTGGAATTTCTGGTTAAAAATATTCCAGCTTTATCTGATTTAGCTTTGTTTCTACTAACGAGCCCTGAGTAGCTATGTTCCTTTTGTTCTTCAATTTCATGCAATGGCATTTGGAGCTGTTAGGGAAGATTGCCAGCTTATTTTTTTCTTATCGGATCTGTAAATTAGAGCAATTTCTGTTTGTGCTCTCCCCTGTGATCTATAACTAGAAATATAGTAATCCTTCCTTCTTTAGTCTCTATAGTCAGTGATATATGGTTTGTGTATTCTTTCATACAGGAACTTAATTACAAGCAAGTAAAAACAAAATGAACTCCCACTGTGCCCGTTAGATACAATGAAATGTAATCTTTATTCAGTGATCTTAACCTTAGTGCCTGGCACCCAGGACCGGGTATCCCAGAGTACATTCAAAGCTCCATATTGAAGAGCATTTAGCCAGATAATTCAGAAGTTAGCCAGCTAAATTAATATTTAGGGACATATCCAGCTGAACTCTAGCCGGCTAATAAATTAGGCAGCTAGAATTTAGCCAGCTAAGTCTACTCGGGCCAAAGAGACTTCCTAAAGTTACATAGTAACAGTAACCATTGCAGAAAAAGTCCAAATGGTCTATCCCTTCTGCGCAGAACAACTGCCGCTCCGTGCAGGTTACCCCCAAGCCTTATGTTAAGGGTAGGAAATGCCACTCCGTGCAGGTTACCCCATGTTTCTGTTAAGGGCAGTAACTACCACTCTGTGCAGGTTACCCTCGTGTTTCTGTTAAAGGTAGTAACTGCCGCTCCATTCAGGTTATCCCCAAGCCTTATGTTAAGGGTAGGAAATGCCACTCCGTGCAGGTTACCCCATGTTTCTGTTAAGGGTAGTAACTGCTGCTCCATTCAGGTTATCCTCGTGTTTCTGTTAAAGGTAGTAACTGCCGCTCCGTGCAGGTTACCCCCAAGCCTTATGTTAAGGGTAGGAAATGCCACTCCGTGCAGGTTACCCCATGTTTCTGTTAAGGGCAGTAACTGCCACTCCATTCAGGTTACCCCCATGTCTCTGTTAAAGGCAGTAACTGCCACTCTGTGCAGGTTACCCCCAAGCCTTATGTTAAGGGTAGTAACTGCCACTCCGTGCAGGTTACCCCCATGTTTCTGTTAAGGGCAGTAACTACCACTCTGTGCAGGTTACCCCCATGTTTCTGTTAAGGGTAGTAACTGCTGCTCCATGCAGGTTACCCCCATGTTTCTGTTAAGGGCAGTAACTGCCACTCCATTCAGGTTACCCTCGTGTTTCTGTTAAAGGTAGTAACTGCCGCTCCGTGCAGGTTACCCCCATGTTTCTGTTAAGGTCAGTAACTGCCGCTCCGAGCAGGTTATCCCCATGTTTCTGTTAAGGGTAGTAACTGCCGCTCCGAGCAGGTTACCCCCATGTTTCTGTTAAGGGCAGTAACTGCCGCTCCGTGCAGGTTATCCCCATGTTTCTGTTAAGGGTAGTAACTGTCACTCTGTGCAGGTTACCCCATGTTTCTGTTAAGGGTAGTAACTGCCACTCTGTGCAGGTTACCCCATGTTTCTGTTAAGGGTAGTAACTGCCACTCCATTCAGGTTACCCCCATGTTTCTGTTAAGGGTAGTAACTGCCGCTCCGTGCAGGTTATCCCCATGTTTCTGTTAAGGGTAGTAACTGCCACTCTGTGCAGGTTACCCCCAAGCCTTATGTTAAGGGTAGTAACTGCCACTCCGTGCAGGTTACCCCCATGTTTCTGTTAAGGGTAGTAACTGCCACTCTGTGCAGGTTACCCCCAAGCCTTATGTTAAGGGTAGTAACTGCCACTCCGTGCAGGTTACCCCCATGTTTCTGTTAAGGGCAGTAACTGCCACTCTGTGCACTTCACCCCATGTTTCTGTTAAGGGTAATAACTGCCGCTCCATGTGGGTTACCCCCATGTTTCTGTTAATGGTAATAACTACCTCTCCGTGCAAGTTACCCCCATGTTTCTGTTAAAGGTAGTAACTGCCACTCTGTGCAGGTTACCCCCATGTTTCTGTTAAGGGCAGTAACTGCCACTCCGTGCAAGTTACCCCCATGTTTCTGTTAATGGTAATAACTGCCACTCCGTGCAGGTTACCCCCATGTTTCTGTTAAGGGCAGTAACTGCCACTCCGTGCAAGTTACCCCCATGTTTCTGTTAATGGTAATAACTGCCTCTCCGTGCAGGTTACCCCCATGTTTCTGTTAAGGGCAGTAACTGCCACTCCGTGCAAGTTATCCCCATGTTTCTGTTAATGGTAATAACTGCCGCTCCGTGCAGGTTATCCCCATGTTTCTGTTAAGGGTAGTAACTGCCACTCCGTGCAGGTTACCCCATGTTTCTGTTAAGGGTAGTAACTGCCACTCCATTCAGGTTACCCCCATGTTTCTGTTAAGGGCAGTAACTGCCACTCTGTGCAGGTTACCCCCATGTTTCTGTTAAGGGTAGTAACTGCCACTCTGTGCAGGTTACCCCCATGTTTCTGTTAATGGTAATAACTGCCTCTCCGTGCAGGTTACCCCCATGTTTCTGTTAAAGGTAGTAACTGCCTCTCCGTGCAAGTTACCCCCATGTTTCTGTTAATGGTAATAACTGCCTCTCCGTGCAGGTTACCCCCATGTTTCTGTTAAGGGCAGTAACTGCCACTCTGTGCAGTTCACCCCCATGTTTCTGTTAACAGCCAAAGGTTACATGGAGGTTGTATGTGTAAATGATGGATATACACATGTAGTCCTATGCATGGTTAGCAAATTTTCAGAAGTCATACTTACTAGGGATGTGAATCGTTTTAGGACGATTAAAATTATCGTCCGATAATTTTAATATCGTCTTAAACCGTTATGGAACACAATACAATAGAGATTCTAACGATTTATCGTTATAAATCGTTAGAATCGTGAGCCGGCACACTAAAACCCCCTAAAACCCACCCCCGACCCTTTAAATTAAATCCCCCACCCTCCCGAACCCCCCCCCAAATGACTTAAATAACCTGCGGGTCCAGCGGCGGTCCGGAACGGCAGCGGTCCGGAACGGGCTCCTGCTCCTGAATCTTGTTGTCTTCAGCCGGCGCCATTTTCCAAAATGGCGCCGAAAAATGGCGGCGGCCATAGACGAACACGATTGGACGGCAGGAGGTCCTTCCGGACCCCCGCTGGACTTTTGGCAAGTCTCGTGGGGGTCAGGAGGCCCCCCACAAGCTGGCCAAAAGTTCCTGGAGGTCCAGCGGGGGTCAGGGAGCGATTTCCCACCGCGAATCGTTTTCGTACGGAAAATGGCGCCGGCAAGAGATCGACTGCAGGAGGTTGTTCAGCGAGGCGCCGGAACCCTCGCTGAACAACCGGTTTTGCGATTTTTAGATTTTTCACGATTTTTCACGATTTTTCACGATATTTTACCCCCCCAAACGGCAACAATACGATTCCCTCCCCCTCCCAGCCGAAATCGATCGTTAAGACGATCGAGGACACGATTCACATCCCTAATACTTACTGTTTTGCACGTACTTCTATGTGAGTTAAGAAAGGAATTTTGAGGGGATTCCAGGACAGGGTTCTGACACGCAAGTAAGTATTCTCTAAGTGGTATACAAGCAACTTACACTTGTTCTTTTACTCAGCCTATTCGAGTCACAAACATGAAAGCACACTTGTCTTTCATCTGCCATTTTTGGATGTGAGGTCAGGGTGAAATGTTCGGAGATTATGGTAAAATGGTGTAGGGTCTAGGTGTACTGGTGGAGGTGTCAGTGAACTGTGACTAAAAGTACATATACAAGTATTTTCATAAGTGGAGTATGTGCATATATTATAAAATATCTGCTTCTACACATGAACTAAGTGTTATTCATTTATTTATTATAGCTATTTACATTTTTCCTATTTTCCAGAGCAGCTGTTCTAGGCGGATTACAAGAATTAAAAATATACAAGAAATAACATATCACAATAAAACATACAATGCAAACAGCTAACACACATAATGGTAAACAATACATATAACATAAAAACTTACAACATAACTAATTCAATAAATTACAATGGCAGTACTTCAATTCAAAGCATTAAGAAGTTCTTGGAGTAAGTGTATTTCAAAAATATACTGAAGAACATAATAAAACAATATTACCTAATCAGGACAGGAAAAGTTTCTCAAAATAATTGTGCCTTCAACATTTTCTTTAAAAAGTTTCAAATCCTGTTTCTGGCATAAGGATAGCAGAAGACTGTTCCAGAAAACTGGGACTATTCTAGAGAATGCATAATTACACCTCTAATACTAGGAACTGTTAGTAATTGTGAACTTCCGACCTAAGGGTACGAACAGGCTGGTACCTTTCGAGAAATTAGGGAAGCTAACTAAATTGGTAGTGCAGTAATAATGGGAGATTTCAATTACCCCAATATTGACTGGGTAAATGTAACATCGGGGCATGCTAGAGAGATAAAAGTTCCTGGATGGAATAAATGACAGTTTTATGGAGCAATTGGTTCTGGAACCGACGAGAGAGGGAGCAATTTTAGATCTAATTCTCAGTGGAGCACAGGATTTGTTGAGAGATGTAACGGTGGTGGGGCCACTTGGCAATAGTGATCATAATATGATCAATGGAGAAAATACTTACCTGATAATTTTGTTTTCCTTAGTGCAGACAGATGGACTCAGGACCAATGGGTATTGTGCTCTTCTGCTAGCAGATGAGAGACGGAGTCAGATTTCAAAGCTGACGTCACTCTAGATATACCCCTGCAGTGATGTGGAGAACTTGCGTGCTCAGAGCAGGGTGTCAATCACGGCCTTTGAGTAACCACGCTTCTTCAGGCGAGTCCCCTCAAGGGCCAGACTGTAAGAGAGAATCGAAATGGATCTTCGTGGAGAATCGGGCCCTGCCAGAGAAGGTCCCTGTGTGGAGGTAGGTACAGAGGGTTCCCCGCAAGGAGTCTTTGCATGTCTGCGTACCATGGTCTTCTTGGCCAATCTGGGGTCACTAGCAGAACTAGTCCCCTGTGATGTTCTATCTTGCGGATGACCCTGCCCAGTAGTGGCCATGAGGGGAAGGCCTACAGTAAGTCTTCCTCTGGCCAAGTCTGGACGAGAGCGTCAATTCCTTGGGACTGTGGCTCTCGCCTGCAGCTGAAGAACCTGGGGACTTGGGCACTGAGACGTGTAGCCAGTAGATCCATGCCTGGGAGGCCCTAGTGATTTACTATGAGTTGGAAGGTTGTGGTTGACAGCGTCCATTCCCCCAGGTCCAGGCTCTCTCTGCTGAGGAAGTCTGCTGAGACATTGTCTTTTCCTGCGATTTGGGAGGCTGAGATCCCATGAGGTTTATCTCCGCCCATGCTCCAGAGACACCTGCTGGCTCTTATTTATTTATTTATTTTATAACTTTTATATACCGGCATTCGTAAAAAACATCATGTCGGTTTACATGTAACTGAGAAAGGAAATTACAATGATAGGTGGAGGAAAGAT
The DNA here is from genome assembly GCF_901001135.1 of Rhinatrema bivittatum. NCBI lineage: Eukaryota > Metazoa > Chordata > Amphibia > Gymnophiona > Rhinatrematidae > Rhinatrema > Rhinatrema bivittatum. Next base: position 103,389,171 of record NC_042625.1, read on the forward strand.
AAATAGTTAAAAGGTAGGTTAACTTTACTGTGGTTCCAACATGCGTCACAGTTAAAACGCGATTATATATGATAAACCATATTAGACAAGAATTAGATAATATTATACAAAGTTAGACAAAATTAATTAAGTACAAGGGGAGGTGGTGCGAGGGGTGGGGGGTGGATGGTGAGGCGCGGGGGGGAGGAGGAGGAGGAGGGGCTGAGGGAGGCGGTGGGTGGCAGGGGGAAGCAGGGGCAATAATGGGGAGGGGGGAAGAGGGTAGGGTGGTGGAGGGAGGGAGGGGTGCTGTACACGGGATATGGCGAACATTATGAGTAATTGTACAAGAGGCGGGGGGAAAGGGTGTAATAAGTGGGGGGGGAGGGGGGTGAAACTGTACAAGTGAGCTGTGGGTAATGGTGAGGATGGTGAGTTGGTAACAGTAAGAGGAAGCTGCTTAGAGGAAGGAGGGTGGTGGGGGGGGGGGGGGCTCTTGGTTCCTCCCTGGCTGTTGATGTAAGCAACCATTGTCGTGTTGTCCGACATTACTTGAATTGCTTTGCCTTGAAGTCTGTGGCTGAATCGCAGGCACATAGTCTGACTGCTCAAACTTCCAGGCAGTTTATCCGTCTCTTCCCTGTTCCATTGTCCCTGGGCTGTCAGTTCCTGACAGTGGGATCCCCTCGCAGGCTCACATCCGTGGTGAGCAAGACCCAGTTTGGTGGGGATAGGCTTACTCCTCTGCTTAGGTGGTCTTCCTGTAGCCACCACTGGAGCTGAGAACATACCTCTGCTGGCAGTTGGAGGCAAATTGAGTAGTCCTGGGACAGTTGGTTCCATCATGAGAGTAATGACTGGAGCAGCCGCATATGGGCCCTTGCCCACGGGATGACCTCCAGGGTTGATGCCATGAGGCCGAGGACTTGAAGATAGTCCCATACCTTGGTACTTTAGCGATTGAGAGGGCTGCAGACTGCTCTTGCCCAAGTTCACGACCCAACCAAGTTCCTGCGGTAGGCTCTTGACTCTGCTGGTCACCTGCCGGCTCTCTTCCAAAGACTTTGCCCTGGTTAGCCAATCATCCAGGTAAGGGTGTACCAGAATCCCTTCCTTCCTCAGTGTTGCCACCATGACCACCATGATTTTGGTGAAAGTTCTGGAGGTGGTTGCTAGGCCAAAGGGTAGCGCTCAGAACTGGTAATGGTGACCCAGTATCAAAATGGCGCCGATAACCCTTTGCCCTTACCGTGTGATTGTGCTCACTTGTTCAGACTATTGAAAAATACTATCCCCAGAGTTAAATCCAATGTAAAACTGAGAACAATGCAGAAGAAACATGAAAAAGTGCAAAAATGTGAAAGCTAACTTAACTTAGAAAACTGCACCAACCCTGTTTTATTTCTTTCCTTATGGCTTCTTTTTTCTTTTTCTCTCTTAAAAATGTAAGATGTGCCTTATTTTCTTTCTATGCTGAACTCCCCTGAAGCCTGTATTTTGGGACAGCTCTGTTGCTTTCTGCAATTCATATTCTGTTCCTTCTGACACACAGGCTTCACAGGAACATTTATATTTTATGTTATTTGTATAAATTATGCAGTGTCACTGAACCAAAATGTAATGATGCCTTTTGCTATGGTTGCAGTCTTTGAATTAAGCATTATTGCTTTATGAAAGCTTTGAGGATGAGGAGAAATGATTCAATCCCTTAATCCCAAACAGCCTTGCATAATAAGTGCGGTTTGCACAACCACAAAGACTGATCCTCAGAAATTCAGTTTAGTTAAGATAAGGAAAGAGTATGCAGTAAAAAAACACAAAGAAATATCAGAGAAGCTGTGAAAATGAAGAGAAAGAGGCTCCTTTCCTGCAATTATCAGTGGTCTCAAAAGCATCTTTATGAGATGTGGAAAAGTGAAATTAAACAAAGAGACTAGTAAGCTGTCATTACTGGAGACCTTTGTACAGCATCTTAAAGTTGGACCTAAATCGGATTGTCTTCTCAGGAAAGAGAATGGTGCACCAGATGCTACCGAAGATTCACATGCACCTTTGCTGCAATTCTCATACACTTTCATAGACTACAACCTCCATTTCCAAAATTCCTCAACGTTGCTGCCAGGATTTTGATAGGGCTAGCAAAGGTTTTTACTAAGGTAGTCTTATGTTTACCCATGCAAAATTAGAATATCTGTAGAATAGATTGATGTATGTCTATGTAACCCTTAATAGGATTTCCCTGCACATATATTAATAAAAATGCTGAAATCCTTTTAAAATTTTACAAAAGTTTGCAGTATCCTTTCAAGTTCTCCTTTGATGACGAATCAATTGGAGCTCAGAGACCAGAGGTGCTTTAGTGAATTTCTCCAGCTGATAAACTGTCCTACTAGATCCCAATTCTTCATTTTTTTGCATAAGTAAGTAATTTCCTGCTATTGTCAAAAACAATATCCAAGCATCTGAGCTGCAAGGAAGATGGGGCAAAGAAGAAGCACTATGGGCCGTCCTAAAAAAAGATGATGGTGCATCCATTTTTATTGGAGTGGTTTGCAGGCCTCCAAATCAAATGGAAGAACTTGACAGAGAGCTGGTTGAAGACATCCAAAAGATGGGAAAGACGGGAGAAGTGGTGATTGTTGGAGATTTTAATCTGCCGGATGTAGACTGGAAAATCCCTTCTGCAGAATCTAACAATAGTAGAGAGATTGTGGATGCCCTGCAAGGGGGCTTTGTTCAAACAAATAGTAAAGGAACCCACGAGGGAGGGAGCTATACTCGACTTAGTGCTCACTAATGGAGATAACGTCTCTAATGTCCGGGTGAGTGCCCACCTCAGCACCAGTGATCATAAGAACATAAGAACATAAACATAAGAAAATGCCATACTGGGTCAGACCAAGGGTCCATCAAGCCCAGCATCCTGTTTCCAACAGTGGCCAATCCAGGCCATAAGAACCTGGCAAGTACCCAAAAACTAAGTCTATTCCATGTAACCATTGCTAATGGCAGTGGCTATTCTCTAAGTGAACTTAATAGCAGGTAATGGACTTCTCCTCCAAGAACTTATCCAATCCTTTTTTAAACACAGCTATACTAACTGCACTAACCACATCCTCTGGCAACAAATTCCAGGGTTTAATTGTGCGTTGAGTAAAAAAGAACTTTCTCCGATTAGTTTTAAATGTGCCCCATGCTAACTTCATGGAGTGTCCCCTAGTCCTTCTACTATCCGAAAGAGTAAATAACAGATTCACATCTACCCGTTCTAGACCTCTCATGATTTTAAACACCTCTATCATATCCCCCCTCAGTCGTCTCTTCTCCAAGCTGAAAAGTCCTAACCTCTTTAGTCTTTCCTCATAGGGGAGTTGTTCCATTCCCCTTATCATTTTGGTAGCCCTTCTCTGTACCTTCTCCATCGCAATTATATCTTTTTTGAGATGCGGCGACCAGAATTGTACACAGTATTCAAGGTGCGGTCTCACCATGGAGCGATACAGAGGCATTATGACGTTTTCCGTTTTATTCATCATTCCTTTTCTAATAATTCCCAACATTCTGTTTGCTTTTTTGACTGCCGCAGCACACTGAGCCGACGATTTCAATGTGTTATCCACTATGACACCTAGATCTCTTTCTTGGGTTGTAGCACCTAATATGAAACCCAACATCGTGTAATTATAGCATGGGTTATTTTTCCCTATATGCATCACCTTGCACTTATCCACATTAAATTTCATCTGCCATCATACAGTATGGTTTCATATCACAAATAGGATACGGAGAAGTAACACGAAGACCCGGGTTTTGCAGTTCAAAAACATGGACTTTGTTGAAATGGGGAAGTACCTGGAGGAAGAACTAGAAGGCTGGGAGAAAATGAGAGATGTGGAACAACAATGGACCAAACTAAAAGGAGCAATTACCAAGGCAACTAATCTATATGTTAGAAAAGTAAAGAAAAGCAAGAGAAAAATGAAACCTTTCCATTGGCATTTTTAAGATAAGTGGCTGTTTTCCAGAAAGGGGGTTACAAAAAGTTCATGCATACATTTGTTTTGGAAAATTGATGCAAATTCCATGGTTAAAAAGTACCAATGGAGTTTGTCCTAAATGTGGTCAGTTTAAAAATAGCTTTTTATTATTTATTTATATGCCACCTACACCTAAACCAAGGTTCGCAGCAGTGTACATGTCAAGATATGTAAATTAATACAGATAAAACATATACAGAGACCAAAACAAAAGAATAAGTAATTCTAATCCTGGACAGTTACAGTAAACTTCTGTTGCTGAGGGGGAGCGAGATTTAAGGAAAGGTCTTGAATCATCTGGGAATAAGAGGGGCTCTTAACCTGCTTTGCTCTGATAAACATGCATCCTGTCTCCCATTAATGGCCCTTCCATAGTCTTGTGGCTGCTTCTAACATCATAAGGACAATCAGTCAATCCGTTGATAAACATGCATCCTGTCTCCCATTAATGGCCCTTACATAGTCTTGTGGCTGCTTCTAACATCATAAGGACAATCAGTCAATCTGTTAGGCCTTTCTTTCTGACCATTTACTAGAGATGTGAATCGTGTGATCGATCGTCTTAACGATCGATTTCGGCTGGGAGGGGGAGGGAATCGGATCGTCGCCGTTTGGGTTTATTAAAAATCGTGAAAATCGAAAACCGGCACACTAAAACATCCCTAAAACCCACCCCGACCCTTTAAAATAAATCCCCCACCCTCCCGAACCCCCCCAAAATGCCTTAAATTACCTGGGGTCCGTATGGCCGGCGCCATTTTCCGTACAGAAAAACGATTCGCATGCAGGAAGTCGTTCCCGGACCCCCAGGGACTTTTGGCCAGCTTGGGGGGGCCTCCTGACCCCCACAAGACTTGCCAAAAGTCCAGCGGGGGTCCGGAACGACCTCCTGCAGTCAAATTGTGTTGTCTACGGCCGGCACCATTTTGCGCCGCCATTTTGCGCAAAATGGCGCCGGCCGTAGACAACACGATTCGACTGCAGGAGGTCGTTCTGGACCCCCGCTGGACTTATGGCAAGTCTTGTGGGGGTCAGGAGGCCCCCCCAAGCTGGCCAAAAGTCCCTGGGGGTCCAGCGGGGTCCGGGAGCGATCTCCTACGCTCCTGACCTTGGGGGACAAAAACAAAATGGCGCCGGCGCTACCTTTGACCTCTCATATGACAAGGCAAAGGTAGCGCCGGCGCCATTTCTACAAGCACCGGAGGTCCGAGAGTAAAAGATCACACCGGGACCCTTCCTCTGGACCCCAGGTAATTTAAGGCATTTTGGGGGGGTTCAGGAGGGTGGAGGATTTATTTTAAAGGGTCGGGGTGGGTTTTAGGGTTGTTTTAGTGTGCCGGTTTTCCCGCCCTCCCCCTTCCCCCGATTTACGATTTTTTGACGATAAATCGGGGGAATTGTTATTGTATCGCGGCTCTAACGATTTTTGACGATTTAAAATATATCGGACGATATTTTAAATCGTCAAAAAACGATTCACATCCCTACCATTTACTATATTTTTCTGATTGCCTGATTCCCAATCCATGACACCATCTAAATAATTCATCCTACATTGCTAATGTCTGATAGATTTACCCAGAAATCTGATTGTCCCAAAAGAGAATGTCTAAAACAACAAAGAACTTGGAGGATGTGCCACCTTCTCACAAAAAAAGTAAAATGTATTTTGCTTGCCAATAAAATGTCTACATTGGCTTTACAGACTTCATTTAAATTTAATTTCATTTTCTCTTTGTGTCCCCAGGCTATCCTATTCTCTTTTATTTTCTCCCTTTCCTTCTGTCATACATTTTGGAGGACACAACAACTGGGAATGGATATGATTCCTTTGAAAAAATTTCAGGTTAAAAGTGATCAGAACTGATGTCTCCCAGAGGAGGAAGGCTTGATAGACATTTAATGAATAATTACTGAATATACATTAATTCTTACTGGAGGGCATCACAGAACTAGAGGTTCCTTATAGAATAAACCTGTGTACACACACAGTGCTTTTATCAAATAGTTATATTCTACTTATATGAATTGTATATTTCTTTCAAGTTCCTATTTATTTCTTATGGGGGTAATTTTGAACACCAGCTTTCAAAGGGAAAGCATGTTTTCCCTTTAAAAATTATCTCACCAAAACTATTTGTACACATTTTACCTCTTATTGTGTGCATATAGATTTTTATTGAAAAATATGCTCATAAGTGCAAATCCATTCCCAACTCTGCCTCTGGAAATACCTTTGGTCAGTACAGGTAACAGTATGTGCATATTTATTTATTTAAAATTCTTATATTCCACAATTTCCAAGAAAAAATTCAGTCCACTGTGGATTAGAGACAGTCATAAATAGCTTAAAACAATGCAAATCAATAATACACAGCAAACAAACAATATATAGAATAAGACAGAAATAAAGTCCAACCCTCATGCAAATGCTTCTTTAAATACAGGCCCTATGGAATTTTAAAAATATATCAAGTGGGCAATTTTTGAAAACCTTTTTTTTTTTTTAAATTATATTTCACCTTTCATGACACTTCTTTATAAAATCAATGTTTTAACCTTGGAAATAGCTTTGAAAATCACTCTCTTTAAGATCACACATGTGCCTCTAGTCATTGGAATCAATTGGAAAAAGGGGTATAAAAACCAAAATTAGAGCTCTTAAATTTGATGAAAAACTTTTACTTATAAAAAATGGCTGTCATATATAAAAATCTAAAAGAAAATAAAGAAAAATGAAAAATATATGTAAAAAACACACAATAATTATTAAGGAATACCACTCCTTTCATGCAGAAACAAAATCATTTGTTTGAGCTACTAGAAAGTTTTATTCTCCACTCCATTCCTTCTAAGATAGTAGAACTGCACAGCACAGAAGAAATACAGTCAGAGTAGGAGAATAGGAAAGACATGCGTCTGCTTCACATAAACAATATCTGTTCTCTGAAACACTCCGAGACGCAAAATACATAACAACTCAAGCAAGGCACATTAACTACAATGAATATGCAAATATATCAATCAGTATAGGGGAATTATAACCCCCATAGGTTTGCTTGTTAGGGTAAAGAACTAGGCCTCAGATTAATAATAAAGGTTGCTGTACATGATAAGCCAAGAATGAGCAACATGTATTATAGACATGGAACAGTGGTAGACTGCATAGATAAGACAGTTTTGCAATGTTCTTCCTTTTTTTCCAATGAATTAACAGTTTAATTTCTTTCTTATCTCAAGTAACAGAACTGGGAGAACTTGTTAATGTCGAATTTGTGCAAAATTCCATTCATATATTTCAGAAAGCATACTCACCAGCAAAGAGCAAAGGCAGCCATACAATTGTATGTGTTTTCTTTGCCTTATTTGCAATAATAAAAGTTTTTCTTTTTGATTATCCTATCTTATCAGCCTAGCTAAATTTTCATGACCCCAGGTCTAGCATTTCCACACGGAGGATAACTTTCAAACAAATGCATGTGGCATATGTGCATATATATATGACCGCAAGCAGATCTAGGCTAGTATTTTATAACCTGTGCATATGGTATACATGCATTTTATTAAATACACATACCTCTAGCCCACAATATACATGCGTATGTACACTTACATGCAAATACATGCAATGCATTGAACAAATATATGTGTGTGTATTTTACGTGTGAAAATAAAGTGGGATTTACACATGTAAGTTGGTGTGTTTTAAAACATGCATGTGACAAGGAAATTACCAGTTTTACCAATTAGTCCACCAGTTTGCCCAGCCCTTCCCCAGGACATCTATACCTTCCTTGTTTTTCAGCCAGAATTCCCCCCAGTTCAGTATTACACAACAATCATGCTACGCGAGTTAATTAGCAGGTGTAAAATTCCATGAATAAATAGAGAAATCTACATGTATGTCTTATTCATGTAAATGTTGGTCGTGCCCCAGACCTGCCCTTTTGTTACCCGTGTCTTGCTTGGTGAGTCCTTAGCATGTGGCATGGAAGACACAGCCCAATAGGCGAACCTGCTGATAGCTGGTGGACATTTCCTGGCTGGAACCGTAGCTGGAGCTTCACGTGTACCAGCCCTGTTCCCTGTGGGTTGAACCTTAGAGTTCCAGGGGCCTTCAGAGAGAGTCCAGGGATAGATAGTGGTGAGGGCTGGCAGTGAGCAGAAAATATTCAAGTTTAGTCCAAGGGCCAGGGCAGGCAGCGAGAAGACGGGGTCCAGGTCCAGGCCAAAGGGCAGGGCAGACAGCAAGCAGAGAGAAGTCAGAATCCAAGCAAGGGTCAGAATTGGGAAATCAAGCCAAGTCAGACAAGGTGGACAGAAACGGGCCATCAAAAGACAAGAGAGGGCAGGACAGACAAGACAAGGCTATGAGAACCAGGGCAAGGAGGGAAAACGTCAGTACGGAGAGCAAAGCAAGGGGAGGAAAAGAGCAGGAAGAAGAGGAGGCACAGGAAGAGTGAGATGAAGTAGCCACATGCACTGCAAGGCAGGAGGACCTGTGGCTGAGGCGTCCATTGTGCTGAGAGGCTGATCCTGCTGACGTCACCTAGAGACCCTGTGGATGCCTTCCTGCTGCAGGGCCCATAAGTACTGGAGCTTGCCTGAAGGAAGCAACATGGTGGTGTGCTGAGCATGTTGAGGACATGTTATGGTGGCGTTAGTGAGTGCGTGACCAGCCAAATGTTACATATGCATATTTTGATTTTTTATATAATTTGGAATACACAAATTTAGGCCATTTACATGAGTATCTGCTCATTTTTATGCGTGTAACATGGGCCGGATTTTAAATCACCTACGCGCATAAAACCTGGGGGTTTACGTGCGTGGCCAATTTTCAAAGCCTGGTCATGCGCGTAAACCCCCGGGACGCGTGTAAGGGGTTAGTGAAAGGGGCGGTCTGGGGGGCAGTCCGGGGGTGCCCAGCACAGTGGCCATTTGCTGCTGTGCCGGGGGATCGCATGCCGGCAGGTGCTGGCATAAAAGGTAAGTTAACAATTTTGTGGGGGGATTTAGGATAGGAATAGGGGGAGGGCAGGGAAGGGGAAGGGAGGTCAGGGTAGGTGCATATATCTTCCCCCCCCCCCCCCTTGCGTGCGCCCACCCGGCATTTTATAACATGTGCACGTTCATGTGTGGGCGCCGGATAGCGCGTGCAATGTTTTAAAATCTACCCCTAAGCGTGTAAATTTGTAACATTGTGCATAAGTTAGCCAGCAAATATGCAAATAAATGACACCAATTTTCAAACTAGACTAATGCACAAATCTGCTTGAACATTATTATTCCACTAAATCTATCCACATGTACTTAGACTTGCTTTTTAGCGAATGGACATTTTTTGGGATAATGTCTATAAAATCATGAATGGAATAGAACTCAAATGTAATTAGTTATTTAGTCCTTGACATGAAGTTAGTAAGTAGCACATTTAAAACAAATCAGTTTTGTTTGTCTAAATGCACTTTACCCATCTAACCCCTAGATTCATCAGATAATGCCTGCAGTAAGAAAAAGGGGTTTGAGAGAGAGAGAGAATCTATAAAGCCTTCATAGTAGTGAAATATTTATATCTCTATAGGAGAGCCATCTAATAGGTTGAGGTGAGGTGCTGGTGGTGCTTTAGGGTTTAGGGGCCAGTAGAGTGAGACGTATGAACAGCACAGTACACCTTGGTGAAGATTTGATGTCATTCAGAGTGAGGAAAGTCTCACAAAGATGCCATTTCTACTATGTTCTTTCACCCTAGCTTGATGGACTCTATAACAGGGTACCATCAAACTAGGGTGAGATAACATAGTACACAATTTCATGTCAAATCTTCACCAAGGTGTACTGTACTGTTTGTACATCTCACTCTACATGTGAAACTGGCCCTTAAACCCTAAGTCACCACCAACACCTCACCTCGACCTATTAGATGGCCCTCCTATAGCGGGTTGACGAAACTTCTTGGTGCCTTAAATTTTTTTTGTACCGGAAGTTTTCAAACCCCCGTGAGTGTCATTGCAGGTATGATACAGGCCTCCTTCTCACGGCATCTGGCACAGGTCTTGAAGGCCATGATGAAGCGGATAAGGAAGTACATTGTGTATCCTACGGATCCAGTGGAGCTGCAACAGGTCCGCAGTGGGTTCATGGGTATTGCAGGGATGCCTGCTTGCATGCGTGGCAGCAGTAACGCTTTCGCTTTTTCTCTTTTCAGACACATCGGCAGAGGAGGAAGGCGAGGAGCCACCCCCCGTAGTTGAGCCACCCCCTGTTGTTGAGCCACCTCCTGTTGTTTTGCCACCCCCCATCTCTCCTGCCCCACCAGCCATGGGAGACGAGGAGGACATCGTCATTGACGTTGTCAACCCAGTCTGTCCGGAGCTTATAGGTGCGAGTCGACGGCTGGAGGCCAGTGCAGCAACCGGGGAACGGCCCTCAGCCCTTGAGGGATGCCTGGATGCTGTTCTGGCTCTCCAGGTACGGTTGATCCGCAGCCTGGATGTCCAGGAGGGACTGGCAGTGCAGGCGGTGACCATCCTGCACGACCTGCGCCATGGCCAGCGGGAGATCATAGAGCTCCTGCGACAATGGCAGGAGCACAATCCCTGCTCGTCATAGTGTGGGATCCTGCGGGATGGGCACCGTCTGATCAACGTCAATGACGATGATTCTCCTCTTCCCCCATGGCATGGTTCATTTCCTTTCCTTCCCCCTCCCATTATACCAAATTTTTTTCAAAGATAATGAGTGTAAATAGTTAAAAATATATATATATTTTTTGAGTGTTAAAATTGTACTAGTCATTTAAACAATTTATTATGAATACTTATTGACTGAAACTATTGTGTGTTGTGAGGAGTGGCATGCCACATAAAAAAAGAAACATCAGTTTATGGACAAAAAAAATTTTTATTTAAAAATTATTGGTTAATGGAATGAAAAGCTGAGGCAACATCTCTAACGGCACCGTCAATTCTGTCATAATTTCCTTCATCAAAATCGTGCGAGAAGCTAGCGCACCATTGATGTCGGCTCGGATCAACCTCATTTCCTGGAGCATCAAGTCATTGTGTTGATCCTGTTGAGAGGAGATTCCATTCATAAACTGCTCGCTTAGGCCGTCAATTCCAAATAATGCCTGTTCCAGGTCCGGTAATACTGAGGCCATTTCCTGTGCCGGTGGAGCAGCAGCCTGTAGTGGAGATGGTTCTGATGCTAGAAATGGTTCCATGGCGACAGAGGCCTCAGGTTGTATTACAAATGGTTCCAGGGGTGCAGATGCCTCAGGTTGTTGGCTCTCAGGAGACACATCGAACAGATTAAGTGTGACCACTTCCTCTGTGGAGACGTGTTGGCTGGGGGAGTCCACGTTCGACATGGGGAATACAAATTCGTCAGGCGTGGGAATGGATTCGTCGCTAGTTCCGTCACCATCATTCACTCGATCTGTGGAGAAAGATGGAGAAAGAGGTTGCAGTTAGAGTTGTCAGTTTTCCCCTCATGAACCCAAAAGTCAACATGCAATGCAAACAAGATATATGTTTATGCATACCTCGACTTGCTCCTGTGTCAGAGCTGAACTGTGTGTGCACGCCGACGACGACCTCTGGCCTCACAGTACTGAGAACCAGCTCCTCCACAGGTGTCAACACAATATTACAAGGTGGTCCTCCACCGGTCCTCTTTGCTGCCGCGTCAATTTTGGCAGCCTTTTCTTTCACCTCTTTTCTAGTGTTGCGCCACCGGTGCTGTACGTTTTACGTCCCTAGGCGTGACAGAAAGGGAGCTCTCATCCTGTGCGATCTTCTCCCAAATCCGTTTCTTCGTGGAGCCTGAAACCTTGGATTGGAAGTGAACTTTATATTTGTCACAGACAGCACGGCACTGTAACTCTTTTTCTTCATCTGTGAAGCGAGCGTTATGGGTTTGCTTTTTGGACGGCTGGCTAGAACTCTTGATGTTCACTGTACTCTGCCTCTGCGTGCGCAATAGAACGTTTTCCAGCCATAATGCCTGAATGGGAAAAAGAAGAAGAATAGGGATTAATGAATGTAGAGACAGCATGACAGAAATAGACAAAAGCAGAATAAATGAAAAAAATTGTGAGCCAAAAACAAGAGCGGCCCATGGACAGCATCAAGCAAGAGCCTGAACTAGTGCCTTCCAGCAGTTGCCGATCTCCGGACTCTGCCTCTACCCGTGCAATGGAATGTTTTCCTGGCATGATTGTCTGAATAGGAGAAAAATATGGAGGAAAGGAATTAATGAATGGAGAGATAATCAAGAACAGAATGACCCCGAAGGAAAGAGGAGCACATGCAGAGCAATAAAACAAGAGGGTAGGCGATCTAAAAAAGCCGTGGGGGCAACAAAGTGGATTAGATGCCACGTAATGTCCATTCAGAATCTTTTTTCAGGAGACTCGTTCATCAAATATAAAGCCCAACTCAGGCCGAGTTTCGCCCCCAATGGGGCTACCTCAGGGGCTACAATACACAAATATCAAATATAACTTAACAATACAGGACATACGAATTAAATTAAAAAATCATATGTACATATAAATGGTAACATAAATGGAACATATAGAATGTAACACATGAATAGAATATAAAAATGGATAGCTACTCACAACATTTAATAATCTCTAATTATTTTACTGTTAAACAGTTGATAAGAATGTTTACCCCTTTGTTCCATGTAAACCGATTTGATATGACACCCGTCATGAAGGTCGGTATATAAAAAGAATTAATTAAATAAATAAACAAACATGACAAGCAGACAAAAATGTATGATTTTACCTGTGTGGAAAATGTATGATTATAGATCTCATACCAAAGAGAATATCAGGAAGTCTGTAAAATGTGCAAGGAAAAAAGGCTACTCAATATTTAACTAAAGGAAAAAACATCTAATCAAAATTAAATCGGGAGTGTAATTGTACCAATGGTTGAAGCCAAAAACAATTGCTTTGTTGACAACAATTGGAAAATTAAAAACTAAGCTCTATGTAAAAACTCTGCGTGAGTGGTTCTGCTCAACTAAAAATTGTGAAAATGTCTATAAAAGAAAATAACCGCACAGTGTTCAACTTAAGGGCATAAATGCTTGAAGCACTACCTCTGTGAAAATGAATCGGGAGTATAACTGCACATTTGTATATAATATTAAAAATATACTCTTTAAATGGTCAGTGAAGAAACGCTGGCTAAGTGGCAATGCTCACCTAAAAATGACTACAATAGGAATCAATCAAATACAACAGTGCAAGATCTCACGATAAAACAATTATTCCGGTGGTCTATAATCATAATACATAGAATAATTTACCTTTTATATTGAGTATCACTCATATGTGGTTTTTTAATTTTAACGTGACTCCAGGTCTCTAAATGCCAGTACAAAAATAAACAAAGTCAATAGTTATATGCAAACTGCAAACATGTTTCCCCTGAGCTGCAAATCTGATGTAAATAATATTAAGAACTGTCAAACATTAAGAACCGCTGTAAAATCTTTTAATAATATAAATGTATTTATATACTGACATATCACATTGGTTTACACTCAGGTACGGTGGGTATTTCCCTATCCCCAGAGAGCTTACAATCTAAGTTTTGTACCTGAGGCAATGGAGGGTAAAGTGACTTGCCCAAGCTCACAGGGAGTGACAGCAGGATTTGAACTCTGGTCTCCTGGATCATAGCCCCCCCTGCTCTAACCACTAGGCTATTCCTCCTTCTCTTTCTATAAGGAATCAATCGCGACTCTGAATCTCTAAAATTTACTTTAAAAAGACTAAAATTAATACTTTGAAACTTATTTTTAGTGCATTCAAGCAGCATATGGGTCTCCTTTCTAAACGCAAACATTGATGTGACTAATGGTAAAGCTTTTTAAAAACACTAAAAATCGCGCCAAAATCGCTGTCAATCAGTGAAGGGGGTGTGACTAAAAAGTACCCGTATCTGACAGCTCAAAGTGCGGGCTCGCGATTCAAACAAGGCTGGCTTATAAAAGATAAATAAACAAGGTCTCTTTATAAGTGACTTTTAAAACGCAACCACTAATGTGAATAATATTAAGAACTGCCAACCATTAAGAAATGCGGCAAAACCTTTTAATAATCTGTTTAAGAGTCTTTCTCTAAGGAATGATTGTGGCTCTAAATCTCTAAAATCAACTTTTAAAAAACCCCCAATAAAATTAGACTTTGAAACTTGCTTTTTAGTGCGTTCAAACGGCATATGGGTCTCCTTCCTAAACGCAAGCACTTATGTGACTAATGGTAAGGCTTTTAAAAACACTAAAAAATCGCGCCAAAAATGCTGTCAATAAGTGCCTTCCAGCGGTTGCCAATCTCCAAACTCTGCCTCTACCCGTGCAATGGAATGTTTTCCTGGCATGATTGTCTGAATAGGAGAAAAAAAACGGAGGAAAGGGATTAATGAATGGAGAGATAGTCTCCGACCATAGACGTCCGGAAAGAGACGGGTACGTCCATGGCGTGGTCTGAGGCAGGCCTCGCTACCTTCCAATGTCCATGGCCGCTGCCTTGAGCATCTGGAAAGAATCAGTAGCAGGGCCTCTGATCATGGACGTCCAGGTTGCAAGGCTTGTCTCCGACCACGCCATAGACATTGGTTGGAAAGAGGCGGGAACGTCCATGGTCGAAGGCCCCCGCTACCTTGCAACGTCCATGGCCTTGAGCGCCCGGATGTGGAAGATAGCGGGGCCTCCAATCTTGGACATCCGGAAAGAGGCGGAAACGTCCATGGCGTGGTGTGAGGCAGGCCTCACTACCTTCCAATGTCCATGGCCACCCTGAGCATCCGGACATCCATGACTGGAGGTCCCACTCCCTTCCAACGTCCATGGCAGCTGCTTAGTGTGCCCAGACGTAGAAGGTAGCGGGGCCTCCGATCATGGACGTCCAGGTGCTCAAGGCAGCGGCCTCTGAGTGTACATGACTTGCGGTGTCTAAGCGTTCATTAGTATACCTCTTACCTGCTGATCTTCCGAAAGATATCATTAGTATACCTCTTACCTTGCCGATCTTCCGAAAGATATCCAAAGGTACCGCTGTAACCCCTGTGTCCTGGCCTGAACCAAATACAAAGGGACTTTCTTACTTGGCGATGCGATTTATATACACGTCCAAGGTAGGAATATGACACGGCGATGATGTCACAAAGAGGGAACAATGGAATAAGTTTCCAGATCGATGAAAAGTTACATTTTCGTAACATTTTAAAAATGACATTTCCCATTCCATTGAAATGACATGTATGGTATGGAAGCAGCACACCCTGGGTACTGTATAGGAGTTCTATAACATCCTATACAGTAAAATGGATAGTGAGCACCTACCGAGCTATAGACGCACCTTTGGTGCCGCTTGGATTTGCGTCTAATTTGAATACTGAATCAAGCGGATTGAGAACCAACATGTGCGCGCGGCAAATGAGCGGGCGCTGGTCACTGCCGCACTTTATTTTACGCGTCGATACTGTATCAGTCTGACAGTGACTCCAGTTGTTACTTGGCACTCCAGAACACAGTAATATTAAAGACAACATCGCCAAAAGGAAGTCAGAGACAGAGTTAGCCACCCCGCGCTGGGAACTGAGCGGACTACTTTCATTCCCATATCTATCGAGCCTAAACCCTGGGAAGGATGGGAGGTTGCAGACCTAGCCTGGGTTCCTGCCCTGA
The DNA here is from genome assembly GCF_901001135.1 of Rhinatrema bivittatum. Classification (NCBI taxonomy): domain Eukaryota; kingdom Metazoa; phylum Chordata; class Amphibia; order Gymnophiona; family Rhinatrematidae; genus Rhinatrema; species Rhinatrema bivittatum. The sequence continues at coordinate 103,404,899 of NC_042625.1, forward strand.
AGAGTTACAATAAGTTTATGTACCTATCTGTTCCGGACTTGTACATTAACAGGTACATTTTAAAAGGAGCGCACGAGTGCCCATAAACGCACGTATTGGGCATGTGAGCAAAGATACGGTTAATTTTATATTGTGCATGCAAGTACAGGTATTTCATTTGAAATATCCCTGCCGCGTGTATGTCACATGTAAATGTGAACAGGGAAAAAAGGTGTAGTTCCTAGGCAGGGATCAGACGTATACACACAAGTTGCTAATTTGTACACATTACCAAACTTGTCTATACACTTTTACAATAGCTAATTGTCTCATCCAATTGAAATAAGAACACAAAAATTGCCGTGTTGGGTCAGAGCAAGGACCATCGAGCCCAGCATCCTGTACATAAGTACATAAGAAGTGCCAGGCTGGGTCAGACCAAGGTCCATCGAGCCCTGCATCCTGTACATAAGAACATAAGAAGTGCCAGGCTGGGTCAGACCGAGGTCCATCGAGCCCAGCATCCTGTACATAAGAACATAAGAAGTGCCAGGCTGGGTCAGACCGAGGTCCATCGAGCCCAGCATCCTGTACATAAGAACATAAGAAGTGCCAGGCTGGGTCAGACCAAGGTCCATCGAGCCCAGCATCCTGTACATAAGAACATAAGAAGTGCCAGGCTGGGTCAGACCAAGGTCCATCGAGCCCTGCATCCTGTACATAAGAAGTTAAGAAGGCTGGGTCAGACCAAGGTCCATCGAGCCCAGCATCCTGTACATAAGAACATAAGAAGTGCCAGCTGGGTCAGACCAAGGTCCATCGAGCCCAGCATCCTGTACATAAGAACATAGAAGTGCCAGGCTGGGTCAGACCAAGGACCATCGAGCCCTGCATCCCATACATAAGAACATAAGAAGTGCCAGGCTGGGTCAGACCAAGGTTGATTGAGCCCAGCATCCTGTACATAAGAACATAAGAAGTGCCAGGCTGGGTCAGACCAAGGTCCATCGAGCCCAGCATCCTGTACATAAGAACATAAGAAGTGCCAGGCTGGGTCAGACCAAGGTCCATCGAGCCCAGCATCCTGTACATAAGAACATAAGAAGTGCCAGGCTGGGTCAGACCAAGGTCCATCGAGCCCTGCATCCTGTACATAAGAAGTTAAGAAGGCTGGGTCAGACCAAGGTCCATCGAGCCCAGCATCCTGTACATAAGAACATAAGAAGTGCCAGGCTGGGTCAGACCAAGGTCCATCGAGCCCTGCATCCTGTACATAAGAAGTTAAGAAGGCTGGGGTCAGACCAAGGTCCATCGAGCCCAGCATCCTGTACATAAGAACATAAGAAGTGCCAGGCTGGGTCAGACCAAGGTCCATCGAGCCAGCATCCTGTACATAAGAACATAAGAAGTGCCAGGCTGGGTCAGACCAAGGTCCATCGAGCCCTGCATCCTGTACATAAGAAGTTAAGAAGGCTGGGTCAGACCAAGGTCCATCGAGCCCAGCATCCTGTACATAAGAACATAAGAAGTGCCAGGCTGGGTCAGACCCAAGGTCCATCGAGCCCAGCATCCTGTACATAAGAACATAAGAAGTGCCAGGCCTGGGTCAGACCAAGGACCATCGAGCCCTGCATCCATACATAAGAACATAAGAAGTGCAGGCTGGGTCAGACCAAGGTTGATTGAGCCAGCATCCTGTACATAAGACATAAGAAGTGCCAGGCTGGGTCAGACCAAGGTCCATCGAGCCCAGCATCCTGTACATAAGAACATAAGAAGTGCCAGGCTGGGTCAGACCAAGTCCATCGAGCCCAGCATCCTGTACATAAGAACATAAGAAGTGCCAGGCTGGTCAGACCAAGGTCCATCGAGCCCTGCATCCTGTACATAAGAAGTTAAGAAGGCTGGGTCAGACCAAGGTTCCATCGGCCCAGCATCCTGTACATAAGAACATAAGAAGTGCCAGGCTGGGTCAGACCAAGGTCCATCGAGCCCTGCATCCTGTACATAAGAAGTTAAGAAGGCTGGGTCAGACCAAGGTCCATTCGAGCCCAGCATCCTGTACATAAGAACATAAGAAGTGCCAGGCTGGGTCAGACCAAGGTCCATCGAGCCCAGCATCCTGTACATAAGAACATAAGAAGTGCCAGGCTGGGTCAGACTGAGGTCCATCGAGCCCAGCATCCTGTACATAAGAAGTGCCAGGCTGGGTCAGAGCAAGGTCCATCGAGCCCTGCATCCCATACATAAGAACATAAAAAGTGCCAGGCTGGGTCAGACCCAGGTCCATCGAGCCCAGCATCCTGTACATAAGAAGTTAAGAAGGCTGGGTCAGACCAAGGTTGATTGAGCCCAGTATCCTGTACAGCATCCTTAGTCCTCCCAGCCAGCCCCTGCTCCCCATCCCCTCCCTCTCCCCCCCCCCCCCCCCCCATGCGCTGGCTCGCAACATCTTTGATATTGGCTTATAGAGGCATTGAGTCCTTGCGACATTAAGAATTGAATTGGATTGTGAGGAATTGGAGCTAATAATAAGAAGAGTCCATGATGCGACGAGTCATTGACATCTTGAATGGATAAGTTGTTATGTCGTCGAGGCAGGCAACCCTTAATTTCGGCATTCTTTAGACCTCATTATGGGCAAGATATCTCAAGCTATGTTGTTGAGTCCAGAATTTTACTTCGAGCCCAATGATTTATGGAAAGTAGATATGATTTTAGATGGGAGCTCTGGGTGAGCTAATCTACAAACTGGTGATTCCAAGTATGCCCATGGGTTTTTTCAAGAACAGAGTACTCGTATACTTTACCTGTCTCCAGATTTAATGCCTTATTAAATAGTAAAATACATCTGCAAAACTTTATTTAAAAAGTAGAGAAAGTATGAGTGTTCCTGCATTACAAATATATGCATGCACTGAAACACATGGAAGTAATTTTCAAAAGTATTTCTGAGCATAAAAGTAACATATCATAGCAATTTTCAAAAGCTGATTTATATGTGTAAAGCCTTTTGACTATTACCTGCTATTTGCATGTTTTTGGGAAGAAATGCGTGCTTTTATGTAAAGTGTGCAGCTCCCACTACACATCTCACTGGGCCCATTTA